>NC_065506.1:46498946-46534095 GCF_006386435.1 Epinephelus moara | reverse complement strand
ACTGTCCAAATCCATCCACCTTCAAATCACTCCTCAAAACCCACCTTTTCAAATCCGCTTTTAACCTTTAACATTAGCTTTTCGTTCTCGGTTCCTCATGTGCCCTCCTTTTCTTTGTTTTTGCACTATGCTTTTGCACCTTGTTGTTTTATATTGTCCTTGTCTTCTGTTTATCTCTTTGCACTTACATGTATGTACTTCTTTTCTTTGGATTTAAATGTAAAGCGTCTTTGAGAGCTGTAAAAGCGCTGTATAAATAAAATGTATTATTATTATTATTATTATTATTATTATAAACCAAAAATCAAAGTACACATTAAATACTTTTTTCCAAGACGGTTTCTGTCATTTAAAGTAGTTTTTATAAGCAACTAGTTAAGAATGATAACTAGTTGCAGAATTGTTTTAACCTGGTGGGAACAGTGATGATATGTCAGGTTGTACGACATGCTTGTGTGATGAGTGATGTGACTGTGTGAGACTCACTTGTGACCTCCTGTAGGAAGTCCAGGCAGGGCCGGCTGATCCCAGACATGCTAACAGACACAGCTACCGGCGTCTGGCCCTCGTAGTTCCTGGTGTTGGTATCGGCTCCGTACGCGTAGAGCATCTGGGCGCACAACACATCATCCCTGAGGGCAGACAGGTGCAGGGGCGTCTGACCGTCCTCAAGACGTCCAAGATTAGTGTCCGCCCCCCTCTGCAGGAACATGCGGCAGTACGAGTGATTGCCTTTTATGACGGCATACCGCAACAGGAAGCCATTTTGAATGTCAATGTTGGCACTGTGGTCCAGGAGGATCCGTACGCAGCTGGAACGCTCCCGAATGATGGCCAGCTGTAGTGGTGTGGTCCCTTTGTCACTCAGCGGGTCCACCTCGGCCCTGAATTCGAGGAGGAGACGTACAAACGAGTCTCGGCCGTAGTGGGCGGCCACGTGCAGTGGCGTCCAGCCATCGTTGCTTTTTGCATTTATAATGTCACTGCGATACTCCGATTCCAGCATCAGCCGGGCGATGCGGGCTCTGCCGTGCATAGCAGCGTAGTGAAGTGCTGTGAAGCCACCAATAAAGTCCTTCACTGTGGGGTCGGCTGGACAGAGGAGAGTGGAAAGAGTGAAAAGGAGAGGAAAGTTAATACAGCAGGAGATGTGCTTTGTGCTGTGGGTGACATGAATGGTGATCAGCTGGGACTCTACGGTCCATCTAAACTTTAATCTGTCAAAAAGAACATCTTCACACGTTCACCTGAACTGTTTTAATGTACAGTCCTCTCTAGCTACTACACTAAAGGTCAACTTTTACACTTGACAAATGCAGTGCACCGGAGTTTAGACACAACTAGACATTATGACCAGGCAACTGATTCCCTGAGTGTGAAACCTTTAAACCTGCTTTAACTGTTTAGATCAATTTTAAATGGATTACATGACTTTAGAGCAAGAGACAGAACAGTTTTTATACACTAGTACCAACAGTCATTTCCAGGACATTTCATATCATTTTGTGGAGGAGAAACAGTTCATCACTGGCAGCTGGACAGTATTCCAGAGAAGTGATGTCTTCATAACCACAACAACTTTATTATGTGGTAATGTGTCAGGCTTGATATTACAGTTTTTGCCTCTAACTAGCCAAAACTAAACTGACTCAGCTTTAAGGTTTACTTTAAAGGAATACATCACCCCAAAAATGACATTTTGTATATTAAGGACTCACTGTGTGTGTTGTGTTATATTCGTGATAAAACTGTTTTTTCTCCAGTGCTTCCAAGTTGAACGGTGAATCCAAAAAAGGCATTAGCATTGTTCATGAGTTAACCCTTTGAAACCTGAGCAAATTGGCTTTATTTCTTTAAAAAACATCAGAAGAAGGTAATGAGCAACAACCCGAAAAATATCAAGAGATTAATAAAAAGAGAAAATTAAAAACAAGAAATCAGGAAAAAAAAGACAAAGAAAAATTAATAATTTAATAATAATTTAAAAATGTAATAACATTAATTATAAATATAGTTTTCCATAGCTCTTTCTTTTTTCCCAAGTTTTTTTTTTGTAAAACAACTTTCTACATCTTTTTTTTTTAGCAGTTTGTGGGACATTTCTTTTTCTCACCAAGTTTCTGAAAGAAATTGCACCAAGTTGCTCAGGGTTCAAAGGTTTAAAGTAAATGGAGACTTCATTTAACAACAGCAAAACTACATCAAAACACCTGTTTATAAACTCTCACACAACTCATGCAGTATAATCTATATCTCATATATCCAATCGTATGCTCGGTTGTTCCTGAACACATGCATTTTCACACTGTGACTAACTGATAAACAAATGGTCATTTTGCAGGTGAAGTATTTTCTGAAGGTTTTAAGATTTCTCTGAGCTCACAAAGTCAGATGAAATAGAGGGAATCCATTCAATAATATGAGGGGACCCACAGTTTACTTTAAGGTGCGTGCACAAATATGATATCTGATTCTGAAGTGTTTTATTGTTCTATTCAGTAATTAATTAAATAACAAAACTGCCTAAAAACACAAACAGACAGATGCCTCATAGCAGCTTAAGTCTGTTGGTTAAGGAAATAAACCCCAAATGTAAAGGCCATAGTTGTATTTTAATGTTTTGTGCAACTTTTTTACACAAACATATACAGATTTATAAAACAGATTATTCTCCATCACATTTTCTGTAGATGTAAGGCATGTATGTAAACGTAATGGGCCCCTCCCTGTACCAGATAAATGACCTAATACATGTGACATCATGTTTTATACTCTTAAACTTAAGTGGCTTTCAACTAACACAGAGGTGAGTGAAAGGTCCTCTCTTCCAGTAAAATAACGACCTCTAGTGTTCAGATCTATCATAGCACGTTGTTAACCACCAAATGAAGCCAACTAGAACAGCAGGACAAAAAGAAAAAGACAAAGCGTCTGACCTCCATGCTCCAGAAACACTCGAACACATCTCTCTTTTCCTTTGGCAGCAGAGAAGTGGAGAAGCGTCCAACCGTTGGCGTCGCGGATCTTAGGTGAGTATCCCTGCTCCAGCATTCTCCTGACAGTGCAGACATCGCCCGCTGCCACTGCAGCCTGGATCTGCAGCTCCTCATGAAGCTCAGGGTTCCTTCTGCAGTGATGGTTCAGCATCCTGTCACATTTCGGAATGGGAATGTTCATCTGTACCTAACCTCTGTTCGGAAAAACCCATGAACACATTCTGTATGTCTTTGGGGAACTGGGTGGGTACGTTTCTGATTCAGCTGCAGAGCGTTGATCGACCTGACTGCTACGCTACGAAAATGTTCTACCATCCAAAATTATAAATGTGTTTCACATGTATGTCAGTTTTATTTCAACTGGAATTAAACATGGTCTAATGCACACCTTGTAGATTTTTGATTAGTCTGCTGATTATTTTCACAATTTATCTGTTGATCTGAAAAATTCTCAGCCCAATTTCCCAGAGCCCAAAGTGATGTCTTCAAATTGCTTCTTTTGTCCCACCAACAGTCCGAAACCCAAACACTCATCATTTACTTTTGTAAATGACAAAGTAAAGCAGCAAATTCTCACATTTAAAAAGCAAATTTTAGCTTTAAAAATGACTGAAACATTTAATCAACTGTCAAAATAGTTGGTGTTTAATTTTCTTTCGACTAACTAATCAAGTAATTATTCAAGCCGTATTACAGACATAATATTAGATGACATCTTTACACACTTATATACTCTACTGTGTTTTGTCCACCTTAAACAACTGATGCAGATCTCCTTTACCACAACCAGGACCTACAATGTGATTATTTCACTGAATATGCAAGTGAAAATTAGAGTGTGTGAAGGTGGCAAATTATTGGGACACACCGTTGAGTTCAGACAATATAATTTGCTATTTAGCAAAGAGCAGCAAACTTTACGCCAGCGTCAACTTTCTCTGCTTAAAATGATTAAAGTCTCTAACAGCTTTTGGCGTACCAGCTGTCATTGAAGTGAGTAGCATGTTTTACGGTTTAAGCGCTCTCTGCCAGCGCCGAGTCTGTTGTCTGTTCTTCACAAAAGATCATTTTCAAGGGAAGAAACTCCGCTCTGTGGCACTGTACAGTCAGTTTGACTGACGGCTGATATATTGGCTAATACACAGGCTCAGCAGATTTACGTTGGTAATAATAGAAAAAACATTTCTACCACACATTTTTACCAACCAATTTTCAAAACTTTTACATTATATTTTACACCATTCCCGTGACTTGAAGTAGTTGAAAAAATACCCTACCTCGACACCTCTTTGACAACAAACAATTTTTAGTAGGGAGCATTTCCAAATGTGGACAGGTACGTACATTTATTTTCCCACAACTAAATTTGGCCTCTATTCCACTCCACACCAAAATGTTTGTGGGTTTTGGTGGATAAGCAAACTGCTCACGCTTGCTAACTTTCCTTGCACGTCACACATTCCTGCCGCCAACTAGCTGTACACACCAGTGTGTGTATCTTGAGATACCAGTGATGTTTCAACAATCACGCAATGCAGCAATAGATTTTAAATTAGTAATGAAGGAACGTATTTTGCACAATGTTGGACATGATTTAAACAATAGCTGAAACACTGTCTATTCAAAACATTCTGTAAATTCCAAACCATTTCCAGGCCTGGAAAATAGTTTTTCTAATTTCCTAACTTTTCCAGTAATTTCATGACAGTGAGAACTCTGTATTTATTACAAAAGGGATTTGTTTGCTCTGTTGCTTAGCATTCAATAAGCTCGGCTGTGATTTAGAAAACATTCAGCACAAGCAGGTTTCAGTTTTCTGATTTTCTGGTGTACAGTATTAACAACTGCTAAAAGATTTGGAGATATGGAACAATTAGTGTTGCACGGTATACCGGTACTAAAATAGTACCGCGGTACTAGAGTATTCCAAACGGTACTATACTGCATTTGGAAAATACCGGTACTTTGAAATTGATTCAATTCATTAATTTAGTTAATTTATTTTACTCATTTATGCACACAAACGCCTTTCTTGTTCCTATTGGAGCACAGATTGCGCAAGTGGTGTGTATGACAACACCTGTATCAACATTCGCAGCTGGCGCACGTGAAAAAAGACAAGAGAAAGTCTGCCTCGCAAAGGGAGACAACACGAGACAACACAAACTTGGTGGAACATTTGAGTTACCAAACCGTGACGTCCGTAACACAAACTTGGTGGAACCATGATTTTTTTGGTACCGTTACACCCCTACTATTTATTGTTTTAAAGGTTTGTATCCAAAAGGACTTTTCCTTAGGAAAAGTACCAAAGAGTATCGAAAAGTATCGAAATTCATATTGGTATTGGTACTGAAACAAAGATTTTGGTATCGTGACAACACTAGGAACAATATGCACTTTGTGTTATAATTCTGTCTGGTTACACCTCAACTATCACAAAAAATGTGTCAGCCTCTAACTGTAAAAATATAAACCATATCATAGAGCATTTGCTTACAACTATAGCAGAAATTGGACTTAAGCTACATTTGATTTGCTCCCTGTGTGACTTTAAGTGGCACCTGCCGACATTACTGACAAACTGACTTCATGTCTGCAGATATTAGTCTCGTGCTGCTGAGATAGTTCAAACAGGGTGGTTAGGCATTGACCTCTTCAGTTTGTAACTCTTTCCTCAGTCAGAGCTGAAATGAGGCAAATGGGACACCTTCATGTAGAAGCTGTCTGGGCTACATTTTAGAGTACACCCAGGCCCAGAATCATAGATGCATATTATTCTGAGGACATAGCTAAGGACCACATGATGTTGTTCCAGACCACACAGGTTTAACTCCGACTTTAAGCTACTGACGGAGCAACAGACCTGAGAAGATCAACTATTTCTTTAGTTGAGCGAAATTACTTTTTTTATTGAAGTATTTGAACTTCTTTAATTGACCACTCTTAAATAAGAGGACTGTGTACCTTTTGACAAGCTGAAGAGACGGGCTTCTCTTCGTCATATCGGAGCTGCACCTGTAAATATACAGCTGCACTGTCAGGAAGGCTGAGAGAGGACGGCACTCTGTCTTCAGCTGGTGTTCCTGCAACAGACACGTGCAAAACATAGTCGTTTTTAGAAAGTCAGGAAAAAGTGTAGGAAGTTGGAAACGCTGAAATAAATCACTCATTCTTGAGAATTGGGACAAAGTCTTACTTTTAGGGGGTTTTGATATTTACTCTTCAATTGGGCTGGGAAAATATATTTTAGAAGAAATCTTGACTATTAAACATGGTAAATGGTCGACCTCCCAGTGATTTATTCTTTTCTTGAATAGTATTGATGGTGGATGCCAGAGGTGCCAGAGTTCTGACGGAACTGACGTCCTACCAAAGTTCTATATTTATTAAATTCACTGCAGTTGTAGTGAGGATCAATTTTATTTTTCATGGTTCGCTCAATGCTATTCAAAACACTAATTTTAAAACCATAATTCTTATTTATTTTTGATTTAGAAGGGCTACAGCGTTGACATGTTGTAGTTTAGACACACCTGATAGCAATATTATGCAATGCATTTATCAAAAAGTTAAAAGTTTACCACAACTTGAGCAGCATTCCTGCGAGACAGGAGTTCCCAGATTTAAGATAACCCTTTTAATGCTGATTAAATATGTTTTTGAAGAAATCTGAAGGTGACAAAAATCTAGGACACATCTTTGAAGGACTGGTATTTTCACAAAAAAAAAAAAAAAAAAAATTGAAAACAAAGATGTTTACACATGTTATCAGTACTTACTGTTAATTTTAGACTCTGAAAGCTTTTAACACATTTTCAATTGTTTGAAGTTGTGAATTAAGTCACTACAGTCGCTACCTGCGTCTTTCAGAATTGTTATGTAAGTTATTTTACTTGTTTATAAAACTTTTAATAACCTTACCCTCCACACATCAGAGATTTTCTATCATTTTATGTTCCAGTCAGATCACTAAGGTCCTCAGCTCCTTTACTTTTAACTGTCGACCCATAAATGTCCATTTATTTGTCCCATAAAGGTCCTGGTGAAAGCGCTTTCTGTTTTTATGCTTGTAAACTGTGGAATTCACTGCCTCTAGATATGAGAAAGGACTCTGTGTATTTTACAAGTATATTAAAGACCTATGTTTTTAATCTGATCTGTTAATGTGGAGTAACATTGCAGTATTAATTTTTAACCATTGGTTTTTACCTTATTTTATCACTCCTTTTTTTTTTTTTTTTTTTTTTTTTTTAATATTTTACTGTCTTATAGTTGTAATTTGCTAGTCTTGCTAAACTTTATGTTTTTTGTGTTAACCTTTAAATTGTGTCTGTGTCATTCCACTTTTGCCACATGAAGCACTTTAGGCTGCATGTTTGTATGAAAGGTGCTATGTAAATAAAGTTGAGTTGAATTCTTATCTAGGAAAGGGTGTTTTCAGGCGAGTTAATTAGTTTAAAAAACTAGAGCAGATCAAAATATTTTAAAAATCACATTTTTCATACATAAAAATCAGAGAAATAACATTTCACCACAGAAACGAAACGATGTTGATAAGTTTTGATGTTTTTTAGTGGGACTTGATTTGTCCCAATTCTCAAAAATGGGTGACATGACCGTTTAATAATCTTTATTGATAAACCCAATCAAATATTATGGATTTGTTATAGATAAACTACCACCGCTAGCAACAACAATAGCAACGCTGAATGACAGGAGTGTCAAATGAAATTCATGTCTCAAATGCACAACTAGCTAACAAAAATAGCTTAGGTTTAAAATGAGCTAACGCCTTATGATTAAAACAAATGACTAAACATGGTACCAAGGCGTGAGACTCTGCAGCACCTCCGTGTGAACACATACATGTTAGTTAGCTTCACCGTTTGATGAAAAACAATGGACAATAGAAAGGCTTTACCTGCTAACATGACCAACAATACAAGCCACGTACAAGTAAACAATGACGGTAACTAATGAAAACCGGTGAAACCAATCAGGCAGATGAAAACAGTTTGTTTCTTACATTGCAGAAAATATAATAACTGCGACATACTTCGACAAACACCTGATTTAAGACTGTATTTATGTTAGCTAACGAAGGCTAGCCAGCAAGCTAACAAACTCACTAGCGCTAGCTCGCTAGCTTCTGATGACTTTTCTACCGTTACTTGTGACGGTGGTTACAGATAAACCCCCGGCACACTGTGTGCACCGATATTAAAGTTAATTCTACATATGTAGTGACAAACACAACAGCTTTGATACTAAAAACACTTCACATACTTGACAGACGCGGAGCCGACGGATAACTTAGCCAATCAGCTTCCAGTCAGGAGGAATTGGAGTTATCAAAGATGCATATTTATGTCGCTTTCAACTCAAATCCATCACGTATCTACAAAACTGTGCGTTAAAACTTCACTAAATGTCAGTCTCAGCAATGTTGACCATCATTTCGCTGTTGTACAATCCGTTTTAACAACAAAGTCTCTCTGTGAGCACCTCAGTTTGGCCCCGGCAGCAAAAACATTGTGATTTCCGCTTCCGATCTTTCAGAATAAAAGCATCATTCTCTCAACTCCAAACCAACTGCAAACAGTATAATTTAAAAAACAGGAAAACTAATCTCTTATGCAATATTAGCAAGAAACCTGCCAAAAAAAATCAACTTTAACTTTATTTTGTCCCTAGAGGACAATCAGTTGCACAGCAAGTAAGAACATACATAAAAGGGACAGGAGAGAACACATAAGAATATAAATACTCAACAATCAGGTGGAGGAAAGGGGAACCAAATACAGTGATCTAAAACAACAGAGGTCATCAACAATAGCCAACAATATCGACATCGACAACATCACCATCATGATCATATTGTACTATCTGTTATTCTTAACAGGTGGAAATCTAAGATGGGAGCCAGAAGGCATAAACTAAAACTAAGAGAATAAGGGCTGGGAGCTGTAGGAAAGGATGGCTGTAGCCTTCCTTCCTATCTGTTTATGAAACAGGACAGATAAAGTATTCTGCTGAAGCCCCAAGATCTTGCTACTCGTTTTCACAATGCTACTCAGTTCATTTTTGGACCTGATGCTGAGATTCTCAAACCAGCAGAAAGAAGACAAGGTCAAGACAGACTTAATATAAGATCTGTAAAATAGGATCATAAGGGACTTATCAATGCGAAAATAAGACAATTTCCTTAAGCATGAAAGACGTTGCTGAGAATGAAACAAACTAAAATGTCAGATAAGATAAGATAAGATAAGATAAACTTTATTAATCCCACACTTGGGAAAGTAAAGTAAAAGATAAAATAAAGAAGGCCAAAACTAAAATCAAGATAATATTAAATATTCATGTAGGCGCATGGAAGGGCAGTTAGATTTGCTCTCTCTGCCTCAGGCTTTCCTTGTCTGCATGTGGAAGGGCGGAGAGATGTGCTCTCTGTGCCTTAGGCTTTCTGCATAGGCCAGAGGAAAGGTAGAGGCCCCAGAACAGAGCCATACCACGAAATGTAATACTGAAAATGGAAATAAAGTTTTCTTTGACTAAAGTGTTCCTGACTGAATTATATTCAACTGTAACCTTACAGTTAAAGCCCATTACATTACTGTGATATAACAGCATGTTCCTGTAAAATTTCTGTATTTAACTGTATAACATTGGATTACTGTGATTAAACAGAATTACTGTATTTGATTGTAATCTCACAGTTAAACTCTATATGTTACTGTGATTTAGCAGTGTACTTATGTGAAATTACGATATTTACCTTTGTGAATTTCACAATAAAGTTCTGAATACAGTTAAATACAGTTGTGATAATAATGTAATTTATCTAAAAAAAAATACAGCTACATATTGTAAATTTCTTTATCGTAAAAGTACAAAAAATATTCCAGCGTAAATCAATTTATTTTCATTGTGAGTTAGAAAATAGTCGGTAGGTCATCCGACACCCAGCACCATGTCAGTGCTGTAAAATGTCTACTGCACAACTGAAGGTTCAGTCCATGTTTACTACCAAAATGCTATGTTTTTCACTGATATATAATCCACCAGACAGAAGCGCGTTGAAAGTCGCTTTTATTTTGAAGGCTCATGTGATATACATCCGGTTTTATCGTGTTAACTCTCGGTGACTTGACTCAGCTTCTGTATTGTCGACCCATTTGTTGTCGCTCTGCTTCCGTGTGCATCACATGGCAGGAAGAGCATCATGGAGCACACAGCAGGCTGCAGAGACAGCTCCTCCGTCAGTCAGCGCTTTGACTGCCTCACACATGTGTCCAGATGTTTTCAGACGGGGACATGTCCCACACAAAGTGCTGCCGAGGTGGCCCGTGTGATATTCTCCGGGGTGTGTGGACCGGTCCCCGGTGAGGACAGAGAGAGTGGTCCTGCAGAGAGCTGTGATCTGACCTGCATCAGTGTGAGTCTGGTGGAGAGGATCACCTCTGACCTGACGTCCCGGGTCCTGCCTGCTGCACTGACCTCCTACTGCAGGGAGATCCTGACGGTGTTTCAGGAACTGGATCTCATGTCCCAACTTGTAAGTGCTCCACTCTCCTCAGGCTGACTATGAAACACAGATACATTTTAACACAAGTGTTTTATACAGTGAGATTTCACTACCCCACAGGTCCAGCTGTTCCAGGCTGAGGACCAGATCATCTCACATCTCGCTGCAAAGACTGCATCAACATGTGTTTTCTATCAGCTCCTCAAATCTGTGAGTTCTCAGGCTGAACTTTAAAGAACACTGAAGTGTTTGCTTAGAAAACTTTTCTGTCTGTCTGTCATGCATCATGCATCTGTTTTGTGTTAAAGGTCCCATATTCTGCTCGTTTTCAGGTTCATACTTGTAAGTTGCGTTTCTACTTGAGCATGTGTACACACTTTAATGTTTAAAAAAAGACAGTTTTCCTCATATTATCTCCCTGAATATACCTGTAGTCACTATGTGTCTGAAACACTCAGTTTTAGTGACTGTCACTTTAATGTGGGATTTATACTTCTGCATCGAATTGACGGCGTACCTATGACGTAGACTCTGCTTCCATGTAGAGCCTACGCTATAGCCTGACATGCACCTCCCCAGAAATGTAACTACACGTGGCGGCGACGCAGACCTCCTGTCTGTTTCTGTAAGCTGAATCCATTTCCCTCAGTGGAAACAAAACTTTTATTTACTTTTATTTCACAAATAAGAAACAATAAATGGTGAAGACAATAAAACCTCCACTAAAATAGCATTTTAAATCTTCTGTGTGTGATTTATCCTGGCTTGTCACTAAGCTAAAATCATAGGCTGGCGCTAATAATGTTAGCATGTTGTATTTGTTTGGAAAACATGTTAAGTATAAGACAGTTGTTTTGTCGGTGAATGTTGTGAGTTGTAATGGAGCCGAATTTTGCAACGTTACCTTTGTTAAATGTTGCTGTTGTCCCTGGCTTCATATGAGTAGAGGAAAAGTCCACTAGCCGCAAAGCTAATTTATACAATGTAAAGTGCCATAGGCTTGTGCTAATAACGTTAGCATGTTGTATTTGTGGGGAAAATGTGTGCTACAAGTGTTTGTCTGTGAATGCTGCGAGTTATAGTGAAGCTGATTTGTGCACTTGTGTTTGAAATTGTCTCTATTAAGCCATGTTTAATGTGTGTTTAATGTGTGTTTAATGAGTGTTTAATGTGTGTTTAATGTGTGTTTAATGAGTGTTTAATGTGTGTTTAATGAGTGTTTGAATCAGTAAGACTTTACAGCACTGCACAGAAACCCTGATGCCAGCTAGTGTTTTGGAGGTGTAACTGCAGAGTGACACACCATGCAGAAGTATAAATGCTCACAACGGCGTAGGCCATGTGCGTAGACTATGGCGTAGACTTTGCATAGCACTGATGCACAAATATAAATCCTGCTTTGATCCCCCTCCCAAAAAAGCCCAGTCTGCTCTGATTAGTCAGTGTTTGAGGTTCTTCCACATCTGTGCTCTCAGTGTCTCTGCGTCCTTGCTGCCAGGAGAATGACTGTAATGGTGCTCCAACGGCATGAAAAAATGTATGAAGTAAATGCCACATCAGAATCAGGATGTATGATGTACAGTTTCATTTCTCAGGGCACCGTCAGTCCTGTGTGGCAGCAGAAGTGTGTGCAGACGTTCTACAACTCAGCCCTCGGTCCTGAGCTGGACGCCTGTCTGTGGTCGCTGACTGAAGTCCTGAAAATACTTTTCAAAGGAGCTCATCAAGGTAAAACTGGTTAGTTAGTCTGTTCACACTGTGAGCAGAAGCTTAAACCTGAGTTACAGCCAATACATTCAGCATCATATTTGTGTTTGGCCATATCATCGAGCTAATTTGCTGTCTCTGTCATGTTGTTGTTGTCAGTTAGTCACTCGCTCTACAGCAGGGAATAGCACTTCAAAGTAAAAGCTCTGTGCTGGAAATTCACTGTACTTCAAAATAAAGTGTATTTTTTACAAATTTGACACATTCGTGAGTCAGTTGTGGTCCATTCAGAACAGACCTGGGACTCACTTTTGGACCAGGAGCCACCAGTTGGGAACCACTGGTCTAGAAGAGCCTTGTGATTAATCATTTTATCCCCATTCAGTTAAGTGGGGTGCTTAAACTAAAGGAGCTGGCTCGGCTTGTGTTAGTCTCCAGTGCGTTTGCTCTCTGGCCTCCATGGTGTTCAGGTATTTTCGTACCGCAGAAATAGAGCCTTTTTGGTTTTACATGCCATTGAGCAACTTTCATAGGAATGAACAGCGGTCACACCTCTGCTGCTGTATCCAGTTTTCGCAGCAGCCACCATAGTTAGCAGCTCCTCCGTAATGAGCTGAACAGAGTCTGAAAAACGCTCATTTTTAAAATGTTGCTTAAAAACTTCTGATGTCTTTGTTCATCTCTGCAGTTTCTTGTAAGTCGCTGATCAACATTCGTTGTGTCTGAACAGATTTATCTTCCAACATATCTTTGATGTGTTGTTGCGTCTCATCTGTCATATTGAATGTGTGTATTTTCTTCCATCAGACACCCTTGGGAAACTTCTGTCAGCGTTTGACTCCAGCCTCAGTGCTTTGTGTTCAAAGTTCCTGCCTGAGGAGAGAAAAGAGGCGACGCAGTGTTCAGTGGAACGCTGGGGAACAACATTCTGCCTCCTGCTGGACCTGCTGGAGGTGCTGACCGCGTCCAGTTTGATATGTGGAGCCGGTGTGTGTCTGAAGAGTCAGAGAATAACTCACATCCACTCCTCAGCACTGCTGACAACAATCAGCTGCTGCTCAGAGTATTTTGTCAAAAAGCGAGCGCTGCTGCTTCTGAAGAGAGCGGTGCTTCAGAAGGCTGGAGAGGACTGGGCTTCAGGTGACGTGCTGTCCGCTGGAATAAAACACAAGCACTTCAGCTCTGATATGAGTCTGCTGGCTCACAGTGTGCTCACAGCTGTGGCTACTAACTGGCTGCAGAGTGTTCAGGTGGAGTCAGCCTCTTTCTTTGGGGGGGCGAGATGCGTCAGAGTCGAGGAGGGTCAAAAACCAGACTGTGTGATGCTGAGGGCTGTCAGCCTGCTTCTTCTCAAGTCCATTGAGCTTCACATCCAAACAGCTGGAGGAGCAGGTGAGAATCCATGATGAAGTGATCTTTAAATAACGCAAAGTATCAAGATGTCTGATTGAGTGGCATTAGTAGATTTTTTTGCTCACATGCTGCAGGCTGTAAACCCAAAACAGAAACTTGAAAGAAGCCAAAACTATTAGTCGAGCTGAGGGGAACTATCAGCTCCTCCGCAATACAAGGTGAGGCTTTATGCTGATACCGTCCTGTGTCCTCTCACAGCAGGAGCGGACAGTGCTGCAGAGGTTTCTGGGTATCTGCAGAATCTGTGGGGCTTCCTGCAGCAGTGCGGTGTCCAGCTGACGGAGGTCACTCACCGCTGCTGCTGGATCAGCCTGCTGTTTGGAGAACAGGACGATGACATGATGGAGGCAGCCAAAGCTTTGCTGTCCATATTCTTACATCACAGGTACAGCAGATATACAGACGCATGTGTGATTTATTTTCATCAACATGACATTTAGACAAAGTTAAATAAGTGTTTCACTGCTGGAAAGATGGTCTGTTGAGGAAGCTGGGCTGTCTGTGCCGTAGGAGAACGATGCAAATACTTCATGACCAGAGAAAAGGGCTGTGATGTACAAAGTTTTTTTTTAGTAATAACCAAAAGTCTCTTTGATGATAAACAAATATGCTGATATATGAGGGCAGGGGTTATATTCAGTCTCAATGACATAAGCCAAAATCCCCAAACAACCCAAGCAAAAACTCTTGCACAAAGTGACCGACAACCATGTTGCGTCATGTAACATCGGAGCTCTCTGTTACACAGAATCAACTGAATTTGCACTTCTGTTTCTGCCTGTAAACAAACCAGGTAGCTGTCAGCTGTGCACTCGAGATCAGACTGGAGATGTAACCACTTAAAAGATGGACGAGTACTTGCTATCTTCCTACGTGTGTACATTTTAAACAGAAAACATGTTTTATATTGTGATATTTACTGGAAATGACAGAATACAACCAACAGCAAGTAGGCTAGCTTGTTATTAGCCATGGTCATTTAGCTCATGAGAAATTTCCAGCCTCCTGGCGATCTCTCTGCAGCCAGCTGACACCTTACTTTGGGCTCTGTAGTGAAATGAGGGGGCTTCGTTTAGATAATTCCTAATTTTAACTCCATAAATCAGCGGCCCTTCATCTACTGCGGTGCTTTCAAAGCGAGAGATAGGAATAAGTACAGACAAGGTGTCTGACAAAAATTCAGCTCCAAACGGCGCAACTTGTCATGGTGCGTTAGGACAACTCCTTCACCAGCTTCAGATCCAAAATGTCGTCATATTGGTGCAGTTTTAGTTTCCTTGACTCAGCCATGTCTCGTCTCGTCACCCCAAAAAACACACGCACTTTACAGTCAACAAACACAACATGTGCTGCTCTTCCTCTCCCACCTCTGCTAAAATTTGATCCTTCGTGTTGCCGTGCTCGACTCACAGCCTGTCAGTCACTAGTGTCAGTCTGTATATAAGCAAACATAATGTTATATCAATCACATTGTTGTATTGCTTTGTACTAATGCAATATGAGTTGGATCAATACTGTGATGCCGTCAACACAGGTTTTTGGTGAAGGTTACTTTTTAATCTGCCAGGGTGTGTCATAATGACAAAAGCTGGTTTAGCCGGTCTGCATTTAATCAAACTGGTTTGAGCTCACACACTGGACCAGAGCGGCAAAACCAGAAATCAACTCAGTCCTACTTCCAAACACGCTTGATCAAAGCTGAGCAAGTTTCGCTTGAGATCACACCAAAACAGGAAGTGCATGCTCAGATTTGTCCATCTTGTAGACTTAAATGTGAATGGTAGATGGAGCAAACACGCCTTCAACCAGAGAAGAAAAACCAATCAGTGAAATCAGATGCAGTCCAGGGCAGTGGTGGTATCATGTTTTCAGAGTGAGCTGACTGAGCTGCTTGTTTCCTCCTGCAGACGGTGTTCAGGGTTGGAGGACTCTGCTGTGTTGGAGGCAGCCTGTGCGTCCGGCTGCAACCCTCACTGCCACTTCCTGCTGCTGCTCCAGAGCATCTCCTTCGACCACAGCATCCTCCTCGACTTCCTCATCTCCACTGAAACCTGCTTCCTGGAGTACTTTGTGCGGTACCTCAAGTACCTGAGAGCTGACTGGCCGGGCTTCACTGCAGCATGTGGACGAATCAGCTGGCCTCAGCTGTCACTGACTGCCTCATGTGGTGGTGATGTGTTAAAGGTGACATGTAAAGGTCAGCCAGATGGAGTTGAACACAGCTCCTGTGACCAGCCCACAGGTGTTACTTCACCAGTGGGAACGATGAGTTCGGCTGCTGGGATTCACCTTGTAGAGTACGACAGTTCTGATGAGTCTGAGCCAGAGGACATGGAGGTTTGTCAGGATGAACCAGGAGCAGCTGTGTGTGAGAACATTAGTGCTATGCATGTGAAACAAGAGATTAGTGGACAACCAGTACCCATCAAGCCGGAACAATATGAGTCATTGAACTCAACAGGATCACTAAGTGAACCTAACTCCACACCAGAGAGAAGACCAAGAGGATCGCCACTGTCGGTGTTACAGACTGAGGAAGCATCACGTCCAGGTCCACAGCTGACCTGTAAAACATTAGCCAGAGCAGTCCTCTGTATGTCAGCACTCAGAGAGGTGGTGACGAGGCTGCAGACGAAGAAACTCTTCCCGTACAACCCTTCGTCACTCTTAAAGCTCTTAGCACAAGTAGAGAACTGTTCCTAGCGATCACGTCTGTTACAGTTCAATAAAGATATATGTTTTGTGAAATGTAAATAGTCCAGTGTCTGTTTGTCCTCCCATAATTTTTAGACATGTCCATGCATCTTCCATCAATCAGTCCAGCACCAATCATTTGCCATATGAAATCATACAAACAGGGTTTATACACATTTTTACTAACACATTTCCATGGGCCTTTCCCAAACCGCCCCCTACAACCTCTCCCTCGCTGTCCTAAACCAAGCAGCGAGGAGTGGAACTGCGTTATAAAACAGCAATGGCTGCATTTATCCCCTTCACCTATCCTCTCAGTTGCAAAGGTGTCTACAAACGGAGTTAAACTCTGTGATGGAGTGGGTAGGGTCTGGTTTTGGACAGGTCCCATGACTGAAACAAATTTTCATCACCATTGCATTCTGTGGAAAGTATGTGTGTAACATTACATGAAAAGATTAAAGATCCATTAATAAAAAATGTACCGGTAGTTTCTTAAAATACGCAGCCAGTCAAAAAGAACATATAATAGTTAAGTACTTGTGTTTACTGCATCTGAATCTGGGAGTCATCTGGCTGTTGGGGAAACCATGACCTAAAAAAGCTGGCTTGTGTCTTCGTACAACTAGAGGGAATAATGTGAGTGAAAATTATGCACCTTCAGTGTCACAGTACCTCTGCAGTTGGGGCTTCGTTTCTGGACACAACACCTAAAATGGTCCCTTGTTTGATGGTGCATGCATCACTGCAGCTGACAGCAGGTGTCACATTGGTCACCAGGGTAAAGAGGTTAGCTCCTTTAGCATGGCTAGCTAGTGGAGCCTCTCCCATGTGTCAAATGTCAAATGTTTTACTACACAGTCCACATCTTGCATGTCCTGGATCTTGTTCATTCTCATGCCATGCCTTTGTATTGTCCAAGTGAAGCCGGACATTAATACATCTGCATTTTCCACTTCCAACACAGTTCAACAATATTCTCCATCATGCAGCAAATAAACTCTGACAGCCGGCATGACTGTCTGTAGTCACGTTTCCGTTACAGTTTTGCGCAAAATAAATGCGCTATTTCTAAAGTTTCGACAAAGTACAATTGCGACTTGCAAGTGTTTCCATTAAAGGGTGTTCTGCGTATGAGCTGTAATTCTCGTCCCACGAGACTCCACTTTGTTTGCGGAAGTAAGATGGACATTCCAAATCTCTTGCAAGCTGGAGCAATCATCTCGGTTGCCACTGCTGCTGTTGCAGTAGTCTACAACCCAAGACGCTCGGTTGCCACTGCTGCTGTTGCAGTAGTCTACAACCCAAGACGAGGAGAGCGAGTGGTATTCCAAAGGCAAAGTCCTTATGTGTGGCAGTGACCATGGATAAAGGATTTCTGGGAGAGGATCATGAACAAGGAATTCACAGAGGACTTGAATGTCTGGTGACGTATATTTGAAAAACCACCTCATGAGAGTGTAAAAACGTTTTCTCGATATTTGAGAGTTTTTTCGAAATGTAGGTGTTTCCATTATCAGTTTATTGGCAGTCATCCGAGGTCCAGCACGCTACTGAGAGAGACTGATTAAACAACGAGCACCAGCTGTGCCAATCAGCTCTCCTGGCACTGATCTTCTTCTCCTGAAGCTGAATGCAAACGATGATCACCTCCAGTGTAATTTTCACATATATATCTTGAAACAATGATTAGAATGTCACAGAAAGTTATTGCATACAATTAAGAAAAGTTGTAGGCGTAAATCTAATGTCCACCAATCCATCTGTCCATTTTCAACTGCTTATCTGAGGCCAGGTCACAAGGGTGGCAGGCTAAGCAAAGTACTCCAGGCAACCCTCTCCCCAGCAACACATTGCAGCTCCTCCTGGGGGCCAGATGAGATTTATGATCCTTTCAGTGTGTTCTGGGTCTGGCCCGGGGCCTCCTACCAGTTGGACGCACTTTGAACACCTCTAACTGGAGGCGCTCAGGAGGCATCCAGTTTAGATGCCTCAATCACCTCAAATGGCCCGTTTTGATGCAAAGGGGCAGTGGCTCCTTCAGAACTCCCTTTGGATGTCAGCCACCCTGAGGAGGAAACTCATTTTGGCCGCTTGTATCTGTGATCTTATTCTTTCGGATACTACCCAGAGCTCATGACCATAGGTGAGGGTTGGGACGTATATAGACCGGTAAATTGAAAGCTTTGCCTTCTGGCTCAGCTCCCTCTTCATCATGACACCCCAGCAGAACCGCTGATCCATCTTGCTCCATTTTACCCTCACTTGTGAACAAGACTTTGAGATAACTGAACTCCATCGCTTGGGGCAGTAACTGTCTCCCAACCCAGAGGAGGCAATCCACTGTTTTCCGGCAGAGAACCATGGCCTCAGACTTGGAGGTGCTGACTCTCATCCCGACCGCTTCACACTCGGCTGCAAACCGCCCCACTGCATGCTGGAGGTCACGGTGTGATGAGGCTAACAGAACCACATCATCTGCAGAAAGGAGAGATGCAATTCTGAGGTCCCCAAACTGAAACCCGTCCTTCCCCCCAGAATGGATCATCATGTACATTTATTTTAGAAAACCTTTTTTTTTTCAAAATAAATGCAACAAAACACAAAACATTTATGAAGTGATCAAACTGTCTTTATTCCTTTGCGTTTTTATCTAAAGCACTTAAATAATTTGTCGTACTACCTCATATTCCCTCAGTCAAGCTGCAACACAAGCAGTGCAACGTCACCACATCAGATATACTGTATAGCCATCAGTAGCCGGGGGGAAACACGAAAAATGCATGTTACCGTGTGGCATTTCACAATGGAGCTATAACACATCGGAGGTTGCGCTTATACACATGCAAATTAAATCAGGTGAGTGGCAGCAAACCTACCACCCAATCAACATATACACGTGCTTTATACTCTAAGATCTTCAACAGGAGTTAAAAAGACACCTTAACCATGAATAAGTAAGAAAATAAAAGTCGCACACAATCTACATACACTCCATATACGATATTGCACTTAGAACACAGTATATACAAGACATTTTACAATGCAGCACATCGGTATGAGAACCAACACAAAGATAACATGGATAGACCCATCCGTCAAAATCAGTGTTGTGCTGGTGCCTCTCACTCCAGAGTCAGTTTCGCCTCAACGACCAAACTGTCCTTCATGTGTAATATCGAAATTATTTTACAAAACCTTCTGGTAGAGAATCATAGAGTGGTGTTGATGAATATATGGATATAAACTCATGCTTTCACAACTAAAGCTCCACCAACAGCAGCAGCTCTTTTCTCATCAGTGACATGTGACTACAATCACAACCCAGTACCTTCACACAGGTGAATGGTCTATTAGGATTTCAATCCTAAATTTTATATGTGACCTGACATTGCTTTTATAAATTAAGATAACAAGAGCAAAAGGCAGTCGAGGCGGCGGCAAAAAGGTTGGGAGCCATTACAAAGCAGGGACAGGTTAGAGCAGTACAGGCCGGGAGTGTTTCCTATCGCCAGAGGAAGAAGGATAAAATCAGAAAAGGTATGTCGACCTAGGTGGAATGCTTTGACTTGACAAGTTGTGACTTATAAGACCCAATCGGAGCAAATGTGGCTTCTGTGTCATCATTTTTGAAAGTCTCCATTTTCACCCGTCTATAAAAAAGCAGAGTTTTCAAAGGTCACTATTTTAGGGGTTAGGAATCTCTGTAGTCGTCTGGACGCAAGGCGTAACTGTAGCAATAGTTTGGTGTTTTAAACAAAAATTAGTGTGGATATAGCCTGAGGCCCAGAAGGGACAAACCAAACCTGAAACTGCTTTATTCAGTGTTTTTTTACTGGTTAAATCACCTGGTTGGTTTGGTTTGGAAAGAAAGAGACATCTGCAGATAATTCAGCTCCTGGTTAAAACTTCCTGAACATGTGGCTCTTAAGTTATCAGAGAAAAGAAATTGATTTTTGTAACGCGACATTGCTTTATTGAGTGTTTTCACTGGTTTTAATCATGTGTGGTCTCATTTTTAAAACATTGCGTACACACTAAATGAGGCCTGAATGAGGCGTACGCCACTCCCTACGCAAAAGTTGTGATCTATGAAAACAGACCTGAAACTTTGACCCATGCTGACGAGCATTTTGGAGATGGGACACTGAAGATGCAGATGATAAGGTGGAAGCCTGATTGTAGACACTGTTGAATCTTTTTTGGCATACACCATTTTTGGCTTTTGTCCATACGTACATTTTTAGTATGGATCCTACACATTGTTTTATAAATGAGACTCCTGGTCTGTTTGTTTTGGACAGAAAGAGACAGATAATTCAGCTCCCAGTAAAAACCTCCTTTGGAACACTGGAGGAAGTCTTACCAGGAGAAGTTTGCAATCTGCAATCGTCACTGCTAGATGTCACTAAATCCCCCTAGATCTTACACATTGACCTTTAATCAGTGTCCTCTTGAAACAGCTTTGCATCTTTGGATCTTGGACTCTCTTTCTGGCCCTGACTTTGAATCCTTCTACCACCAGTTTGCTCTAACACCAAGTGAACCAGCTTGGACGTCCAACCCCAACTAGGTTTGCCTTAGACCCCACTATCTCCTGTATTCTCCTTCTCAAATCTCTCTTAGATACTTTCCTGCCACTGTGTGGTTTGGGGCTCCTCCTGGCTAAACGGGGTCCACATGGTGTTTGAACTCTTGAGTGACAACTGTGCCTTGGCTCCCTATTCCAACCTGCATGGTTGATGGAGACTATTTAACCCTAACCCTAACCCTCACATAACCACAATCTTTCCTAAACCTTCATCAAATATTGCCTACCCTTTATTCATACCTCAAAAATTGCTCATCCCCATGACAACTAAATTTCCCCAACCACAGGTATGTTGTAATTGCCACACAGAACTGAAATACTTCAAAAGTGTTGGCACTGAAAATGATCCCATCTTGCTTAATCGTCCAGCATCAATGTTCTGTCTGGCTTTAAGGCTGGTTTTACAGATACGGGGTTTTAAAGGCCAATATGATATTCAAGACCAGTGGTTCCCAACTGGTGGGTCGTGGTCCAAAATTGGGTCATGGCTCCATCCTGAATGGATCCCCTGGTGACTCGCAAACTTACAGTGAATTTCTGGCACACAGCTTTTAGCTGAAGTGTCATTTCCTGTTGTAGAGTGAGTGACCAATGGACAAATACTTGACAGAGACAGCAAACTAATTCAACGACATGGAGAAACACAAGCATGACGCTGAATATATTTAACTGTGTGGACCTTCAACTAACGACGAAGAAGAAATCCGGACCCTGTGGCTTAACCAGTTGGGAACCGCGGGTTTTGTGCCGATGGTTTTGTGTCAATATCTTTAAATTGGATCATTTTTATGTCAAAGTGGAACAAGAATTCAGTGTGTCTACCAAACGTTTAAACTTATCAGGATGGAAAAGCCTCTGAAACAGCATCACGTGACACTAAAACACATGGGACACTGGAATCCGCACCAAAGAAATTCTCTTGGGATTAGCAGCTCTTTAAAGCAAGGTGACATACCGTACCCATTTAATGGTAGGGAAAACCAGGGATAGATAAAAGGATAGGTGCGGTTTACAACAACTTGGGTCTTAATTTTACAGCTTTGTCCATATTTTCTGCACTCACTTTGAGTTTTACCTCCATCCAAAGAAATCCTGTTTACAAGCTGTCTAACTTCTGGTGTAGCAAGAAGATCTCAGCAATACTCTGAAAAAGAAATGATGGTCAAAACTATGAAAAGTAGACCCAAGTTGTAATAAACCGGAATTTCGCTTCAATATTTTATATGAATAATTCTATAAAAACACTTCTGAACAATTACACAAATAAATAAAGAAAAGTTTAAAGAGTAAATGTGTATGTAAAAGCATGACTACAAGAACTCTACGCTGTTTTTATGTAGCTGCTGATTTGATGAGCCTCAGTGACATCAGCAGACTGGCTGATGTCTCACTATTCTGTCAAACCCAATCCTCAGTCTAAGTCTTGTTTACAGGAGAGCAGTGGTACGCGTTCTACAATGAACATCATTATATTCCTTTTTGGCCGCCAAGAGGGAATATAATGAATGAATGTCACTATAAACTACACGTTCGCTTTTTGCAGTAAAGTCCAAAAAATCCATCTGATCCCCATCGTGAGCACTTGTCTTCATATTAGGAAGTTGGGTCCAAATCAGAAAATAAAGCCCCTTCATCCTTCTGGCCTTTTGAGGCTCTGTTCAGGATCCTTTTAGGAAGTGAAAGATTCGGACCGAAGCTCGTCCAGTTTAAATATGTGCAGTTCTTGAAGCATCCACTCACAGATGTTGTCCTTTCAGTGTTTGCTCAGTCGTTCGTCTCATGTAGTCCATCTGTTTTACAAAAATGTAGTGTGGTCATGACTGCTCACTGCCACTAGGTGGAGTCCGGATCCTGTGAACAGGAACCACAGCATCTCTGTTTGTACATATCCAGGTTACACAGCTTCAGTCTCTTCACCACACTGCAGTACTGGGTGGTGTCCTTGCATTCACCTGCATGGGAACAAAATACTCAGTTTAATCACTGAAGAAAAAACAATGTGATTGTTGTTGAAGTTTTTTGTTTGAAGTCATATTTCCCTGAAAGAAACTGATACAACTTGTCTCAGAAAGTTTCCTTGAATGGACTCTTTCATTTGGTATTAATTAAAGGCAGGGGTAGGTTTAGGGCCTGATCAGACAGAGTGCAGTTGCAGGTTGGACGCAGTTATTCTGCTGTAAAGTAAACTCACAGATCTGTACCTTGGGATACTTTGACACCTTCCCTGTTTGGCTCGGTTCAATCAAACTCAAGGTTGTTTGCCCCCTAAGTGCATCTCGTTTAGGCAGGCGTGAACACAGCAATCACACTCAGGTGTGCATCAAAACAACCAGACCACGACCTTCTTGAAGAGGTTCTCGGACCGATTACAAACGAACTCTGGGGTGGTTTGTTTGTAGTGAGAACATGTTCCAACTTTTTTGGATTTTTCCTGCATGGAAATTCTGACCAATCAAGAGCATCTTTCTCACACAAGGCATTTGATCTGGTCCGCTTGTGAACGCCGCCGTGAGAACACGAACCAACTCTAGGCAATTATACAACTCTGTAACAAAATGAAACCCTGATTCAGACCAAAGCAAGACAACTCTAGGTCTGAAAGCAGCCTTACTCCCACAGGTGGTGGTGTTGCAGTGCTGCCAGGTGGAAGGCCGTTGCAGCCAGGCACAGTGCTGGTCAGCCAGAGTCCTGCCACTCCTGCGGTGAACACAGTCAACTTTGCGGGACTGAAAGCCACTCCCACAGACGACCGTGCATGCCCGCCATGCACCAGGACGCCACTGGACATCACACAGGTCAGAGGAACAGTTGCGTACAGATGTAGGTCTGAAAGACAGCAGTTTTAGTTGTTTTTAGTACTATGCATTCATTACTGTGGCACTTTTGCACTCCCCTTTCCATACTACTACTGTATTTGTGAGAATACAGACTTGATAGTAACACTCTGTATGCGTGTGTGTATACCTGTCTCTGAGATCACAGTCTGTGAACGAGGAGCCGTTGGCATGTTGACAGCTGACAGATCTCTTCTGTACAGTGGTGGTCGGGCCTAAACACCTACCCGAACACTGAAATCAAGTAACATAGAGTTCACACTTCACATTTCATTTTCTACATCATGTAACAGACACAGGTGTTTAATTCTGTGTTTGACTGTACCTTTCCCCACGGACTGGCTACCCAGGTTGGGCAGTAATTGGCGGTGCACGGCTCTGTGTCTGTGGGCCGGCTCATCCTCTCACAGGCAGCTGCTGTCAGAGTCCTCACTTCACCTCTGGCATCCAACTGCTGACAGGAGACCTGCCGCTGCTTCCAGCCACCTCCACATAAGGCTGAACACTTTGACCACTCCGACACCAACCATCTGAAATGATGACATGACATAAAAAAATACTGACTACACATATCTATATATATATATACATACACATACACATACAGTGCATTAAGACAGGATTCAGACCCCTTCTGTTTTCACATTTTGTTAATGCTGCAAACATTATACTAGGAAATAAGGATGCACCAATTTATCGGTTGAACACCGGTATCAGCCAGGGGTGGAGATGGGATTTTTGAACTGGGGGGGACCAAGCTGTCAGCAAATGATATATACATATATATATATATATATATATATATATATATATATATATATGTATACACATATATATACTGAAGCTGCAATAAACATGAGAATCTTGAGTTTTCTGACTGAATGAGCATTGGTAAACAAACATTATTTTACATTTAGCATACTTCAGGTAAGAAGACATCTTTTGGTTCTTGAAAAAAAAACCCCGCTGTGATTATTTTTCTTTCTTCTCTGTCTTCATTACATTGGAAGTCGGAACTCGGAGCTCCGAACAACGTAACCTCTGAACTGAGCGCTTCCCAGTTTAAAAACTGGGACATGGAACATGGAATTCAAAAAAAAATGGACAGTTAATGAAATGAAACAAAAAACCCAACGTTTATGCTTGTAGATGCTAGATTTCAATGCTTTTCCAACTTCAAAACTCCGTCTTACGAGTACAACTGAACGCACCATTAGTCGTAGCACAAACACTGGGCTATCAATGGATCAGCTGTGCAGTGTTAACTGAGAATTACGTGGAAAATTGAACACCTTGCTTTCCCAACTCAGCAAGGGTCTGCTCCAGCCTTTCCCCTTCTTGAATCAGTGTAATGTGGATTGATCACTGACAAGGCTACTGCCACTGCCATTTCAACTTTGTGCTGCAATGTAAGGCCCTGTGTCCACATAGCGCCTTTTTCTGAGCGCCAGAAGAAGGCCAGCGTCTTTTTTCAATTGTTCCCAATGAGGAGAGAGCGTCTGCGGTCGCATGCGGCCGCCTAGCCTAGGGAAAAGGCGCTGCGCCCAGCGTCATTTTTCTAGCCGCTCCTCCTTTTTTGTGCGGCCGCTCCGAGTGTTTTGAGTTGAAAACTGAACTTTTTTTTCCTGAACTTTTCAGAGAGGCGCTGGTGTCGTCACTGGCGCTTTTTCTCCAGGCAACCAATCATATCGCGGAACTCGTCACCCTGGTAACCAGAAAAAATGGAGGAGAAGCTGGTGCTGGCCGTGTCCGTCTATCCGGAGTTGTATGACATGTCACACAGACATTACCATAACAGAGACAATAGCTATATATATATCTATATATATATACTAATTTAATTTAATTTTTTTTTCAATCTTCTCCAATTTCTCGTTTTAGTTTATGGAAGTGATCAATGTAAGTGCACTTGTCCTAGAGCAACGATTTTTATAATGCAAATAACTCTGTTTAGATAAAACCTACAAGCTTCTCTTCCTATGACTTTTCCTAAAAATGTGTCTTGTATGTTTTCTGAAGCCTTTAAGTTACAAAAATGAAACACACTACACTTCTGAGCATTTATACCTCCGACCGCTGCTGAAAATTATACATTTTGATACATACAGGTAGGCTATATACATATTGCAAAACTCTGTAAAAGTACACCAAAGCATACATTTTCGTTTCCAAATATTTATTTGAAAACGAAACCATTCATACTGTCAGTAAAAAAACAGTTTGTTGATAATAAAAAACAAATGTAATCTCAACAGTGACCGCGCCAGCCAGCGGGACTGCGGCGCTTGGAGGGGCGCTGTAATCCTGGCGGTCCTAGTGTAAAGCACCACGGACAGTGCCAATGCATCTATCGCTGTGGCTCAGAGGCTCTGATGCCTGAGTCAGAGCATGTGAGCGGAGCTGGAGCTGGAGCTGCCTCAACCATAGGTTATTGGTAGGAAGAAAAATGGCTGCTGACAAAACTGTCACTGTCAACTGCATCCAAGTGCCGCAACGATCTGCCAGACCATCATATGTAACTTCATTGTTTATGCTGCCCGTGTGCTCAGAAGCACACAATGAATGCATTTTTGAGTAGGCTAATTTCCGAGAAGTTATGATAAAATAAAAAAAAAAGTATTACAGACTATAGAATAGGACTGACAACCTCTCCAATGTCTCATGTCAATTAATTAACACTATTTGTCGGCTTTTTATAATGCCTTTTTTGCTGCAGCGCTGCTGCTGCACTGTGTCTCCAGTTGAAAGTGGGGATTTGCTAAATACATTCTACAATAATAAATTAGATTAACTTTTGGTCTATGATATTGTTGGCTATATTACGCATTTAATAAAAAACACCTTAAGAATAAAAGAAATAAACACCGAAATAATTAGTGGAAACTTTTTTTTTATTGATACTCCTCCTCTCTGCCATAGGCCTACTAACAACACACACACACACACACACACACACACATGCACGCACGCACACACACGGCTGGCGCGGTCACTGTTGAGATTACATTCGTTTTTTATTATTAACAAAATGTTTTTTTTATTGACCGTATGAATGGTTTCGTTTTCAAATAAATATTTGGAAACGAAAATGTATGCTTTGTTGTACTTTTACAGAGTTTTGCAATATGTATACCTGTATGTACCAAATGTATAATTAATAAAACTAAACTAATAAAACATGATGATGACTTCACCAGCTGTAGCATTAAAAGATTAACACAGTATATGTATCACTATAAACCTGCAAAACTGCGCGGCTACAGGAATTGTCAAGATATTGTTGTCATAGAAACGAAAACCCTCGTGAGCGCTCCGCAGCGCCCTTCCAGCGCCTTTCTGCCAGAAAAAGGTGCTATGTGGACACAGGGCCTAACGGAACATTGACCCTCTTTTTTGCCTATGTGTGGGGGGGACAGTGGGGGGGGACGGATCGGGGTAACTATAAATCTGGGGGGGACACGTCCCCCCCGTCCCCAGTGCCATCTGCGCGCATGGTATCAGCCGATAATAGCTTTATTAAATACTACTGACAAATAAGATGACATTCACCAACGGCAGTGGCCGATGTTTTTCTGTTGTGTCACATTAATTTTATACAGGCTAAAAAGCGGGGCTCCAGACTAATGGTGTCTCGTCTTTCCGTCGTCCCAGGGACAACAGAAAATGTGTCTGGAACAAACAGAGACATATTTACATTCATGTTGTTAGGCAGTGTCAGGAACCTAAAATAATAATTTGGTCAACTGGTCTATTTGTCCAAATCTCACCAGAGGTTGTCCATGATGCTGTTTTTTATGATATTCAGGTGTTTCACTGAGGACAGGGCTCCCGACATGTTGTTCTACAACCAAAACAATGAACTAAAAGACACTAAAAAGCCACACAGAGCTGAGGAGACCTGCAGAGTCAGGTAATAATTTTCTGTGGCTTTTCTTCTACAAGCCACACCTTTCACATTATACATAGTCATTTGACCCATCGCTAAAATGAAAATATTGATCAGTGTAAAGTGTACAGTAACTGAGCACCATTAGGACAGTATCGGTTAGTGTACGGTTGGGCACCATGGCTTGAAAATAATATTGCAGGTTTTTTTAGGCTATATCGTGATACACGATATATATCATGATGTCTTGAAATCGCCAAAGTACTGTAGACTACTAAAATATAAAATTATGAAATAAAGTAGCTACTGTCGTAACAAAGCTGAATGAAATATTGTTATAATAAAGTTGAATAAAATACTGTCTCATTTAAGTTGCACGCATTTTTGTTATAATTAAAAAAATCAAAGCGGAACCACTGGTGCTTTTACTTTGAAAGACCCGGCTTGTCCTGGGCTAAAAGTGTTGATGCTTTTGGTGTGAACTTGAAGCTTACGGTCACCGGTTAGCTGTAAGCAGAAAGTTAACCTGTTAAAAACATAGAAAACGTGAGGATTTATTCACTGTGTGCAAGAAACATACTAACAGCTCTCCAGTTCATATATTAATAGTGTTTGCAAGTTGCACTGGTGCTCCATGGTCGCAAAATGTGACTAAATAGTTACTGTCTGGAGCTCTGCTGCTACAAAGACACACACTTCCTCTGCTCATGCTATTGTTAACCTCATTAAGTTAAACTGTTACCGTGGTGCTGTTAAATTTATTTATTTAACCTTTATTTAACCAGGAAGTCCCATTGAGATCGAAAATCTCTTTTACAAGAGAGACCTGGCCGAGGTAGCAGCCAGTCGAAACACATTAAAATGCAAAAAATACAACATATAACATAAAAGTCCAAAATAAAACAGCTAATATTCAAACATAGTGGCCTCTCAAGAAAAAAGAGTAATGATTTTCTCACTGTAAGCTGGAAACAAACCAACACCTCTCCTGTTTATATATTGTTACTTGCAAATCGCAGTGGTGCTCCATGGTCACAAAATACAACTTAATAGTCGCGTTCTGGAGCCCTGCAGAAGAGAAACACACCTCATGTTTGTGAGTCTTTATTTTTGTGTGTGTCTGTGAGATGGAGAGAGCCGAAACTCTGAAGTGAGTCTCATACTGGTGGCTCAAAAATTACGTGACATTTATACTCGATGTTCACGATATAGTTATTTTATACATTGCACGTGGAACAAGCCATGATACACATATTTGATACATTGCCCACAGTGACTGATTTCCTATCTGACTCTGTCTCAGCGGACAGTGAAAGAAAGACTTCTGTTTTAGCTATTAAAGCAATTCTTGTCTATACAGATAAACAGAAGAAATCTCTAATATAATGAATCTTTATTCTCAGTGAATCTGCTGAAATATCTTGGAGACAAAAGCTGTCATCAACACATTTTTACAGTCCAAGAACCCAGATGATTTGATTTGACAGTTCCTCTGTTTTCTTTGTGTGCGGCTGTTTTCTTGATGTGGACAGTAAAAGGTCAGCAGCAAAGTCTGATGTTACACTATGCTGCTTTAAAAAACACTGACTAAGCAGTTTCTCAGAGAAAGCTTCCTATTGCTGAGAGTCGGACTGTAAGATCTTCTTGGGTATGTGAGTTTCTTTCTCTGTCATAATGCACAATCACACAGCAGCAATATTCATACGCAGTTTCTATCTGTTCAAACTCTGCAACACATCTTCTCTTTAAAGGACTGATGATTTCAGAATTTACATTTCTGAAACAGAGTATTTTGTGTCTTTCAGTCTACAACAGTCCGCAGTCCTGGCTTGACTGGAGCTAATGGTGGGTCATTTGTGCTGCATTAGTAAGTGAAGCTGGCTCAGTGTGTGGCAGCAGGGCGGGGGGGCTGACTGATGGGCTGTATGATGGGTAAAGGCAGGCTGGCAGAGCTGGAAGCAGCAGGGGGCTCAGGGTGAGGAGATTCTGCTGAGAGTTACACTTCTGTTGTGACCTGGCTGCTCCTCATGAATTCATTAGCAGCCTGCCCTCTCTGTGTTTCTCCCTCATCAAAGTCAGTGTGTGAAAGAGTCTACCCGGGGTCTGTAGGCTAAAAGCAAATATCAGTCAGTCAGTGTAATGTAATTCTAATTGATCGCATGTTTATTGTGTAACAGCCCTGTTGCCTAAAGAAAATGTGTTGTTGGCACGTTTCATATCAATGTTTCTAAAGTAACGCAGAATATCAGCTGACTTTGTAATCAGGGGCTGGAGGGGATGATGGATGGCGAGACACCTGCCAAGCTGCAAACCACTGTTAGAGACCAACAAACAACAAAACCAGCATTCTTTTAGTGACCCGTCACTTTTTTCCCAGTGACCCATGGCTCTGTCTCCAGTGGGTTTTTAGCCGACAGACGTGGGGTTTTTAAGGGACTCTTGGTGCTTTCTCCAGTGGCTTTTTAGGCACCAAATGTGGGTGTATTTTAGGGGCATGTCCCTCTTTTTCCAGCAATTTTTATGGCCCCTGAACGCAGTGTTTTTAAGGGACCCATGGCTCTTTCTCCAGCTTTTTAGGTACCAAACAAGGGTGTTTTTATGGGACCCATTGCTGTTTATCCTGGGGCTTTTTAAACCCAAATGTTTGTGTTGTGGCTCTTTTCCCAGAGGCTTGTTAGGCACCAAACGTGGATGTTTTTTAAGGGATCCATGGCTCTTTCTCCAGCAGCTTTTTAGGCACCAAACAGTAGTGTTTCTTAGGGACCTATCCCTCTTTTCCCAGCGATTTTTCTGCCCCCAAACGCAGTGATTTTGAGGGATGCGTAGCTCTCTCTCCCCAGCTGTTGTTTAGGCACTAAGCAAAGGTGTCTTTCAGGGACCTGTTGCTGTTTTTCCTGGGGCTTTTTAAACCTCGAACATTTGTGTTTGTCAGGGACCCGTGGCTCTTTCTCCAGCTGATCTTTAGGCACCAAACAGTAGTGTTTCTTAGGGATCTGTCCCTTTTTTCCCAGCGATTTTTCAGCCTGTGAACGCAGTGCTTTTAAGGGATCCATTACTCTTTCTACAAGCAGCGTTTTAGGCACCAAGAAAGAGTGTTTTTAAGGGACTTCTTGATGTTTTTGCTTGGGCTTTTTAAACCCAAATGTTTGTTTTTCAGGTACCTGTGGCTCTTTTCCCAGAGGCTTTTTAGGCACCAAATGTGGATGTTTTTTTAGGGATCTGTGGCTCTTTCTCCAGCAGCTTTTCAGACACCAAACTGGTATTTTTAAGGGACCTGTCCCTCTTTTTCCAGCAATTTCTCAGCCCCCAACACAGTGATTTCAAGTTACGTTTAGCGCATTCTCAAGCAGCTTTTTAGGCACCAAACAAGGGTGTTTTTTTGGGGACCTGTTGCTGTTATTCCTGGGGCTTTTTAACCCCAAATGTGTGTGTTTTTATGGGACCTGTGGCTCTCTCTCGAGCTGATTTTTAGACACCAAACCTGAGAGTTTTTTAGGGACCTGTCACTCTTTTTCCAGCGATCATTCAGCCCCCAAATGCAGTGATTTTAAGGAATGTGTGGCTCTTTCAGCAGCTTTTTAGGCACCAAACAAGGATGTTTTTAAGGGACCTGTGGCTGTTCTTACTGGGGCTTTTCAAACCTCAAATGTAGATGTTTTTTAGGAATCCATGGCTCTCGCCAGCAGCTTGTTAGGCACCAAGCTGTGGTGTTTTTAGGGACCTGTCCCTCTTTATTCAGTGATTTTTCTGCCCCAGAATGCAGTCATTTTAAGGGATGCCTGGCTTTTTCTCTGGCAGCTTTTTAGGCACCAAAAAAGGTTTTTTCAAGCGACCTGTGGCTGATTTTGCTTGAGCTTTTTAAAACCCAAATGTTTGTTTTTTTCAGGGACCCATGGCTCTTTCTCCAGCAGCTTTTTAGCCCCCAAATGCGGATGTTTTCTATTGATCTGTGGTGTATCCATCGTTTGCAAAAATGTACAATGCCAATTTTTTTCTCTGGTGATTGGCTGTGTATAATCTGTCTGTCCCATTCTGGGTTTAAGCGGACACTTTCTTGCCTTGTGTAACACAAATGATAATATAATCCATTGGACTACGTATTCTGCCTCCTTAATCTAATATCCCACTATATTTAGAACTGCATTAAAATTTGTTATCATTTCTTATTCCCTGACACTCCGTGTGCCAGGAGCTGGCTCTGTAATTCTTATCTGACGATCTGCTTTCAGAGATTGTATCCTGATGGAAGTGTGAGTGTACCTGGGAGGGCAGTCCTGTCTGTTGCAGGGAACTGGAGAAGTGATGGGTTTTGGTATGTGCTGACACATGGCGGGCTGAACATCCTTTCCATCCAGAGTGACGCAGTGAATCCTCCGCAGCCACGTCCCTCTGTTCCCACAGGAAGCGCTGCATGTGGTCCAGTCTCCAAAACGCCAGCCAAACTCTGTGGATACAAATGTACAACACTCACATCTATAGTATCAAGCAAACAACCTACAACAACTGAGGAATCTTCTAATCTAAATGTACACGAGTGCTCTCCACAGATTCTCAGTTTTTAATTTCAAATTTGGAACTGCCCACCTTCCAAATCGGAAACTGCCTGAAGACAAGCTGGCAGAGACACTAGATGTACTTTGTGACTCTGTGGAAGGGTTTAACTCAACATACTGAGGGAAACCACTTCATTTGAGTGTAAGTTTATTAGGACAGGTAAGCGTGAAAGAGGGAGAGAGAGGGGGGATGACATGCAGCAAAGGGCCACAGGCTGGATTTGAACCCGGGCCGCTGCGGCAACAGCCTTGTACACGGGGCGCCTGCTTTAACCACTAAGCCACCGAATTAACATTCAAGCTCAAAGTTAACAGGTGAATAGATCGTAACAAAATCATCTTCATGCAGACCAACTCCACACTCACCTTCAGTGTGAACGTTTATCCAGGCAGACAGCATATGTCTGGTACTGTTGATGAGGGTCTGGCATCTGTATCGGCCCGAGAACTTCACCTGGAGTGTACTGACCTCGAGAACACGACCTCCCACCAGCATCCTGTACTGCAGACCCTGACCAGGACCAGGACCCTGGGTCTGAGCTGGACCTGAAACCTCCTTCAGGGTCTGGTTGTTGAACTCCCATCTCACTGGCAGTTTGTGGTCAGGAACTACTGGGCAACCTGTTGAAAGGCACAAACAAACTGATGTGTAAAGTCAATGAAATTCTTCAATAGTCCATTAAAATGGGGAATATTTACATTCAAAGTCTGTTAACTGGTTTGGGGGGGTACTATACACATGTGAATGGTTGTATAGAGATTTTTATGGCTCCAGAGGGAGCTGTGTAAAGTCTGATAAGTTTTCTCAAGCGATGTCACTTGTGGCAACGTCAGCTGGGGCTAAAGACAGAGAAGAAAGAAAAACATCTGGAGGTATGCAGTTAGAAGTGAGCTTACCAGACCTCTGTAGCCTTTTCTTCTCAAAAATATTACTTCATTCTCAAACTCTCAAAGAAACAGATATGTGCGAGATGTTTTGAATGTGCAGAGAGTTTTAGCATGAGCAGAAATCTTGCAGAAACACAAATGAGCTATTAAAGTCCAGCAGTTTATAAATGTATGCAAATAAATTTCTAATTGACGTAGGTGCTACATGCACATTTAAAGGTTACTTCCCCAAACAAAAGACACAAAAGAAGATGGACAACTATCCCTACATGTGTTGACTCAGCAGGGATAACAATAAATGAGAGATGAATCAAAGGAGAATGTTCCATAAATGTTTGGGAGTGTTAACAGAATGCCCGAGAACATTTTTCCTTTAAATAAGGAAAGAAATTTCCACCATAAATTGATGCACAAACTGGTATTTTAAATTCATCAGAATGCAGGAAATTTCCTGGAGAAGAACTCTCTTTTCAATTAATTCCTTGTTCAGGTGTTTTCATTTTAAAGGGTCAATTCAGGGAGCTGAGCCAGATAGCAAAGCTTTCCATTTACTGGTCCATCTACGTCCCAACCCTCACCTATGGTCCTGAGTTTTGAGTAATGACCAAAAAAATGAGATCGTAGATACAAGCGGCCGAAATGAGTTTCCTCCGATTGGTGGCGGGGTTCAGCCTCAGAGATAGGGCCAGTTGAAGCGGTACGGGCATCTGATCATGATCCTCCTGAGCGCCTCCTGTTAGAGGTGTTCCAGGCACGTCCAACTGGTGGGCAGACCCAGAACACGCTGGAGGGATTATGTATCTCGTCTGGCCTGGGAACGCCTCAGGGTCCTTCAGGAGGAGCTGGAAAGTGTTGCTGAGGAGAGGAACGTCTGGAATACTTTGCTCAGCCTGCTGTCCCTGCGACCCAGCCTCGGATAAGCCATTAAAAATGGATGGATGGATGGGTCATTTCAACCAAATTGATAATTTAAAAAACAATTTTTCCACTCTCCGCCAGCGGTATCTCTACATGCAGATAGTTTAGATTTTTTGTCCACAGGGTTTGGAGAAATTTGTGTCTGAGATTTTCTGTCTCCAGGGGAGTAAAATGAAGGTGAACCTGATTTAAAATTTAAACGAGGATGTGCAGGCTGTGTTCATATGCACGCTCATGTGTACCTATCCGTAAAATGTCTCCAGGCTTGATGAAGACACTCGTCCCACGGTGTGACGCCATGAGGACCCTTCTCCTGTTCAGCTCCTGTGAGACTGGAACAACCTTGCTCCCTCCAGCAGGGTATGGACCTGTAGACACACAAACACACAGACCACCAACCATAATGAAATGAGGTTTTTCCTTTTCTGAGTGTGTGTTGATATTTGCAGTGTGTGATTAAAAGTTTTGTACAGCTTGTGTGTGAACCCACCATAGACCTGCAGGACAGTAGAAGCAGTGGACTTTCCTATGGCGTTGGTGGCGGTGCAGGAGTAGGTTCCTTGGTTGTGCAGAGAAACATTTCTGATCCACAGTGAGCCAGAGGGCAGAGAAACAGCACCGGCATCAAGTGCTCCATTCTTCCTGTTCCACGTCACTGTGGGCTGAGGAACGCCTGACACACACAGAACAGAGGGAACAATGAGAACTATGGGTAAGTCCTTAGATTACAGACCTATATTATATTATAGTGTCATTATATTATAATATTTTAATTATTATATACAGATTATCAACTGAATATCTACACTGAAAAAGTATCTAAGTGCAAGATTTCTGTAGCTTTTATAATCTTCCACTTTATTAGGTACACCTGTTCGTTAACGCAAACAGCTTATCAGCCAATCACATGGCAGCAACTCAATTCTTTTAGTCATGCAGACATGGTGAAGGCGAACTGCTGAAGTTCAAACTGAGCATCAGAATGATGAAGAAAGGTGATTTAAGTGACTTTGAACGTGGCATGGTTGTTGGTGCCAGACGGGCTGGTCTGAGTCTTTACTGGGATTTTCAGCACAACCATCTCTAGGGTTTACAGAGGATGGTCCCAAAAAGAGAAAATATCCAGTGAGCCAAAATG
>NC_065506.1:46482464-46498823 GCF_006386435.1 Epinephelus moara | reverse complement strand
CATCCCTTTATGACCACTGTGTACCCATCTTCTGGTGGCTACTTCCAGCAGGATAACGCACCATGTCACAAAGCTCACATCATCTCAAACATGACAATGAGTTCACTGTACTCCAATGGCCTCCACAGTCACCAGATCTCAGTCCAATAGAGCACCTTTGGGATGTGCTGGAACGGGAGATTCTCATCATGGACATGCAGCCGACAAATCTGCAGCAACTGTGTGATGTCATCATGTCAATATGGACCAGCATCTCTGAGGAATGTTTCCAGCACCTTGTTGAATCTGTGACACCAAGAATTAAAAAGGGGGTCCAACCTGGTACCAGCAAGGTGTACCTAATAGAGTGGCTGGTGAGTGTAGTAAAACACAGAGTAAAATGAACTAAAATGTCATAAAATGAAAGTGAAATCACCAAAAAGCATTTAAATAAAGTGGGTTTTTAAAAGTGATTTAAAAGATGAGACAGAGTTTGCAGCTCTGACCTTCTCAGGCAGGTCATTCCAAAGTCAAGGAACTCTGACTGCAAAGGCTCCATCACCTCTGCGAATTAATCTAGACCTTGGAATGACAAGGAGCGGCGCATCCGAGGATCTCAGGGTGCGAGGTGGGACATAGGGCAATGACAGATCAGATAAATAACTTGGAGCAAGGCTTCATAGGGCTTTGTAAGTAATCAATAATACCTTTAAGTCTATTCTCAAAGCAATAGGTAGCCAGTGTAAGGAAGGGAAGGACTGGGGAAATGTGGTCATGTTTCCTAGCCCGAGTCAAAAATGATGAATGAGCTGAAGGCGGAAGAGGGTTTTTTTTAAACAGATGCCAGAGAGCAAGGAAATACTAATCGAGAAGTTATGAAGGTGTAGATAACGGTTTCCAGAGTTTTTGGTGGAAAGAAATGGTCTAATCCTTGAAGTGTTCCTGAGACGGCGGATGCAGGATTAAACCATTGATTTGACGTGTTTGTTTAAGCTTAGGTTTTGATTGAAAATGACACCAAGATTTCTGCAGTGCTCGGTTATTGAATGGGACATCAAACCAACGCTGTTTGATGTTTGGGAGTTTGCACTATCTTGACCTTTGATCAATGACTCTGACTCTGGCCGATCAAAAGTCATTTCAGAGAAAGGACGTTTGTATTGGCTGTTCTAAAAATGCAGATGTGCGTGCACGTTCCTTCGGCGGAAGCCTGTTTCAATGAGGGAGAATCTATTAGAAGCTATTCCAGCATTGACAACAACTGCTGACACTGGAAAGCAACCCAAAAAAGGAAGACAGACTTATGAGAAAGAGAGTTTAATAAAGAATCTAACAATAAAGTAAATAAAATGTGGCGGAGGGCGGCACGGTGGATTAGTAGTCAGCACTGTCGCTTCACAGCAAGAGTGTTCCAGGTTCCTGGTTCCTTCTGTGCTTCTGAGTTTGCATGTTCTCCTCGTGTGGGTTTCCTCCAGGTGCTCCAGCTTCCTCCCACAGTCCAAAGACATGCAGGTTAACTGGTGACTCTAAATTGTCCGTAGGTGTGAATGTGAGTGTGAATGGTTTACTGTCTCTATGTGTCAGCCCTGTGGTAGTCTGGAGACCTGTCCAGGGTGAACCCAGCTGGGACAGCCCCGGCGGCCCTCAAGAGGATAAGCGGTTACGGAAATGAATGAATATTGATGAAGTGTTTCAGAGATGGATTGAAAATGTTGCTAATAATTTAGCTTTCTGCTAATCATTAGCCCTGTTTCAGCTAATTGAAGTTCATGATTACATGGCTAACATTGGATGGAGCCTCAAATCACATTCTGTCCTCCCCCCTCACTCCCCGTGGCTACAAAAGCGAGCAGCAGCAACTTGAACTCAGCCAGCTCCGTAGTAAAACACAATAAAACCTCCTTATCTTTCTGATAATATAAGAGATACCACTACACCTGATTTCATTGCTGCTGATTGCATTGTGGCTCAGGAGGTGGAGCGGTTCGATCCCTGGCAAGATACTGAGCCACAGAATGCTCCCAGTGCCAACACCTTGCATCAGCGTGTGAGTGGGTGAATGAGAAGCACATTATAAGATCACTAAATAACCGCAGTCCACTCAAGTCCATGATGCGCTTTTTTAATTTGGGTGAACTGGCCCTTTAAAGGAATAATTATTTATGACATATGGTGACCTACCAGTGACGGGGCAGTCCAGAGTGAGGTTGGCGCCTGGGCGAACACTGACTCGTCCCCCAACCTTGGCCCTCAAGCTGTGGCCCAACACCACCCCATGGTCAGAGACATTCCTCCATGACACAGTGATGGCTGGCGGCTCTGAAGTGTCACACATAAAGAAAGAAATGAATTTAAAACATTTCATCTCTTTCACAGTGCTGTTGTCATTTGTGCATAATCTTACTCATGCATGAATTTTAGAAAGTTACTGATGCTAATCCTGGTTATATAATAAAGAAGATGCCTTGGCACAGGTTTGAAATCAGTGGAAGAAATACGTATAATGATGTGTTCTTTAATTAAAGGAACTTTTAAAGGTGCAGTGTGTAGGATTTAGGGGGATATATTTTTCATGTTTCTACTGTAGCTCAGAATGGACAAACCAAACACTGGCTCTAGATAGGGATATTCAGGTTTCTGCGTTGGCCATGGGAGTTCTCAGCCCCTTTATGATTAGCAGCGTCAGAAAAACACTGATTTTTTTTTTTAATGTGAAGCTGCTTTGTTCAGTGTTTTTACCGGTTTAAATTACCAGGTCCGTTTGTTTTGGAGAGGAAGAGACCTCTGAAGATGATTCAGCTCCCAGTGAAAACCTCCTTAACATCTGGATCTTAAGTTATCAGAGCAAATAGGTGAGCACACATGGTGCTTTACAAATACGTGTGTAATGTCAGGTAAACAGGTTTTATTTTAAACTTATCTAAATGTATTACGATGACAGAAATATGAAATCCCAATTAGGAAGATGTGTGTAATATGAAACCTAAACTTGGACAAGTGTATCTAAAACAAAGGACCCACCTGCCACCAGCAGCACAGATGACTCAGAGTCTGAGCCATGTGTGTTGGCAGCTGTGCATGTGTACTGGCCTCTGTCGAACGCTCGGGGCTGAAGGATGTGGAGTCCTCCGGAGATCTCCCAGGATACCCTGCAGACACACAGGGAAGACAGGTTGTTTTTTCCTACAAATACATTCAGACCAAAAACGTTGCTTACACTACTTTCTGAAAGGAAAAGTGAAAACAGAGTGGCTCAGTTAAGAGGCTCTGAAATTTATTTTCAATGAGGACTCCAAATTAGATTAATGTCAATACATCTGTTCACATTTTACAGGGCTGTAGACAGACAGAAAGACAGAGTGACTATCAAGTGGTGAGTAAATGTATTTCATCAGACTCCATCCAACCACACAGACTCCATCACGATTGGTCCTGCATTCATATCAACACTATTGTTAGTAAATGATTATGAGAACAAAAATGAATCGTTCTCTGCTCCGCTTTCTCTCCAAAATATTAATTAATGTGAACTTTTCCCCCTTGAATGAACAGACAGGACAGCCCCCAGTAAATCTGATAGAAGTTATTTTAAAAGGTCAACCTCAGCAGAGCTTCAGCTGTTATCACTCTCACTTCACTCCGCAGCCTCACTGCTTTGATAAAACTAAGTCAAGGGCAAATGTAGAACACTGTGTTAAACTCCACAGCCCACAGGTCCTGGAAATGTCAATCAAGTCTCACTCTGGCTTTGAATTTGTGTCTGTCTTTCCTCCACTAAGATTCTCTCTCTTGTTGTCAGATTAAAAGAGCAGTCTGACATTTTGGGAAAAGTGTCTGCTAGATTGGCATCAGTTTCATCTCAGTGCATCCAGAGCAGATCATCCAGGACGGGATTACACCGAAAACAGAGGCTAGCTCCATCAATAGTGAAAAGAAATAAATTCAGAGACTCCAAAAAACCCTTCACTCACAGTTCTTTATACGTCTGCTCAAAGCTGGATCACCAACTGAGCACAGCAGACAGCCGAGGCCCCAGAGCCCCAGAACCCCGGGGCTCAGGGGTCAACAGTCTCAGGGTCACTGTGCATCAGTAGATTTTTGGTGTTTTGAATAACACATACAATAATAAGTAATAAGGCCAGTCCACCTTTATGGCCTAATGATGTGGCCCTGTCTTGTAGAGGGGCCCGGTTTCAAAATTTTGCTTTGGTACATTCATTGTTTCAATCTATATCCTGCTTCCAGTGCATATTTCTGAACAGCGTTATAGTGTTATTCAAGCACAAGAGAACTGGTTGGTCTCCGAGTCTCCAGACATATAATGAATAATAATAAATAAATATAATTTTTCTTAGAATTTTTTTTAGACAATGGAGGACGAAGATGTGAGTGATTCGTTCCGTGTGAGAGCGCACTCTTACACAAACTGGACCGTTGGTTCATTCATGTAGAAATATAACGCTGCGTTTCTTCCACCAACAGGGCTCTCATTTTAGTGTAGAGCGTCAGACTGAATTTACCAACGCACCATGTCAGGTCACTCACTCTCCGGGACCGCCAGTGTTACTTGAATAAGTATTGTAGTGAGAGCCAGGCAGCTGCCTCCGTCTCACTCAGATTCACCCTGGGTCTGGGTCTGCAGCTGCCTGTACTGGAGAGCTGCATGAAACAAAGGAGTGGAGTAGAGCACTCTGCTAAATCTGGGGACCGAAACATCCCCAGAAATACACTGTGCACTGGCTAAAAAAAAAATGTTTTATGAGGTCACAGTTACCAACAAATCAGACAGACAAACAGACAAATCAGATATACAGGCAAGCAAACAAACAGACAAAACAAACACAAAGCAAACAAAACAACAGTAAACATCGAATATAAAAGAGGGAGGAAGGGAATAGGACAAAATTATATTCATGGCAGAATGAGATGTATGCATGTAAGGAGATTGTGTGTGTGTGTGTGTGTGTGAGCATATATAGAGTAGTTATGTTTTGTATTATGTATTATCTATTTATGTTCGAAATAATAGAATCAGTGTAGGTTCATGTACCAAAGATGCTATGGATTGTGTGGTGCTGTGAAAAAAGGAGTCAGGTATCTATAGTGGTCAATTTATTGATAAATGAGGACCAGATTTTGTTGAAACGGGGTATGTTGTGATTAACTTATGCAGACATTTTTTCAATTGAAATTTGATCTATTAACACGTTCTTCCAGTGGGTTATGTTCAGTTGATTTCTTGTTTTCCAGTTTAGGAGGATTGTTTTTACGATGATTTAGTTTTTGCAGTTATTTTTGCAGATTTGGTGCCAGAAGTCTGAGTTGGGAGTGATGGAGAGCTCCTGTTCCCACTTTGAAACTGGGAGAGAAATAGAAGTGTTGTACCAACAAATTCTAATCAGTTCATTGTTGAGTCCAAGTGGACGTGTTGAAAGTGCACAAACAGAGCAGATAACATGGGAATCAGACGAAATGGTTAAGAAAAAGCCAGATGGTTAAAGTGAATCTTGGAGCCAGAACAGCAAACCTATCACCATACATGGCCCAGTTCAGCAGGTTTGAACCAGCGCACACTCCAGAGACTGTCAGTGCCCGCTAAGAGGGAAGACTGGAGAAATCCAAAACAGGGCATGTTGTGTAAGGTATGCAGAAAAGCACGCTCTCCACAGCAGTCAGTCATGGTGTGATTGACAGGGCCTTGAGCGTAGTGGTGATGGCTTCCATATGCAGCTGCCTGCTCCCACACATGAGAAAGTAGCAGTGAGTGGCAGCTCTCAAACCTCAATCTGCATTTCAAACCTGAGACTTGAGCAAATACATTTTTTTTTTCCAAAGGACGGGATGTGGATTTTATTCGACAAAGAGTGCAAGTTCCAAAATTGCAAAGTGTGTGGTCTGCTTCCTTCTCACATTCAATATTTTTCTACAAAAGGTCATCAATATTCATAGGACCAGAGCTGCTCAATGAGACAGAAATTCAATAGCACAGTTCACTAGTGTGCCACTGGAAATGCCACACACTGCATCCGCAGGCTAGCTGTTCAAAATGTGCATCACAATTCAGGAATATAGAGCATCAGCTTGTCTCAACAATCCTGGACCAATTTAAGGAAGCAAAACCGATGACACCGATACACTGTTGAAATCTGCCCGCTCACCCCATGTGCCCCTCGTTTCAAATATTAATAAGCTGCGATGTTGGAGACTATACATAATAATATAAAACCTGATATGTGAACACTTCATGCAGTATAAGTGACTCACAGTACTTCCCTACTTTGCTGTATCTTGCTCAGCCTGCCTCGAGGAACCAGCAGAGGAACCAGTCTGAAACTGTCTGCTACAGTTGGACCAATAAAGTGCTTTGTTGATACACTGATAACCAATATTCACCTTTAATTAAATCTGTGTCTGATTCACTGGAGATCCTCTGTGATCACACTGATTCAAAGTAGGACTTAAAGTACCTGCAGTGAAAACATATTTTGAAGAGTTTCTCTGTACACAGACTCTCCAGGCACAGCAGGGAGCTGCTTTTATACACGTACTGTAGTTCAGTTCGTTTGGTTTGATCCAAGGAATAAACAGATTGTCTCCTTCTGGTGTTCTGGTCCAATTTGTGTTCATAATAGACTCGTTACAAACAAACTGAGAGGAGTCAACATTAGGTCATTGGCAGGTAACTCACTCACTGGACAGTTTTGGCGATGTCATCGTGTTTAATCAGCGCTACATAGACACACTTGGGGAAATCCAATTCCAGTGACTGACAGTGAGCCAAAACTGAGATGCATTGCAGATAAAGTGGTCTAAGAACTTGGAGCAGGGTAACAGAGACACTACAACTGTGTAGCTGCCTGCAAATGTGATGTCTGGAGCCACAGGACCAAGGACCTGGTTATTATAAATGGTAACACTTTACTTGAAGGTATCTACATAAGAGTGACATGACACTGTCATAACTATGACATGACACGGTCATGAACCTGTCATGAACATTATGTACATGTTATGAACGTTTATGACTTCTGTCATTAAGTGTCATTTGGTTTTTGTAATGACAAGTTGACATTGTTTGGGTTGTCTTGATTATGACAAGTTGACATTAATCAAAGTGACATTACCAGAAGATGTCTTTGTCATAACAACTTGACATTAACAAGAAATGCATCTCTTTTTGTGTTTATGACAAGTTGACATAATGATTATTATTGTTATGACAAAGACATCTTCTGGTAATGTCACTTTAATTAATGTCAAGTTGTCATAATGAAGACAACCCAAACAATGTCAACTTGTCATTACAAAAACCGAATGACACTTAATGACAGCAGTCATAAACGTTTATGACATGTACATAATGTTTATGACAAGTTCTTGACAGTGTCATGTCATAGTTATGACAGTGTCATGTCACCCTTATGTAGATACCTTCAAGTAAAGTGTTACCATATAAACTCTTTTATCAAAAAACATATTTGATAAGAGAGAAAAAAAAAACTAGAGACCATCCTGCGGTGTGATCACTCCTGCTGGGATTTTGTGATCCACAACTTAAAATGAATGTGAGCCAGGGGCATGAAGTGAGAAACCAATGACCTCTTCCTTATTTCCAGTGCCCTTGCTCAGACTACACCCATCACTCAGCCTTCTTTTTGATCCCCATTGCACACCTGTAAAGTTTTGTGACTTCATCTTACACTGTCGTGACGCTGGAGCTGTGACAACATCGACACAGACAGACAGACAGACATATAAACACCAAATACTCAAAACTCCCTGTATAGTAGTTACAGCTACAGTAAGCCCGGTATACACTGTGTGATTTTGGGCTGTCCCAAACAAAAGATGAGCAATGTGAAAGAAACGTGGTGATATCTCTGGTCATGGCTCTTAAACGGTGGTCCTACGTCAACCATCTCACTGTGTGACGACCTACGTCTATCAAACCAACCAAAGGAAATGCAGCATGAAGTGATGCACTGGAGCTAAATCCAAACAGACGGATAGCAGCTCGCCATGAAGGCAAAACACACTAAAAGAAATGTGTGGGATTCCAGCAGAGAGGGAAACCTTGTGGAGTTGTGGCAGCAGAAGCCTTTTTTTTTCTGGTTAAAAAAAGGTTTATTCAACCTTTATTTAAATAAATAAACTATTTTGCTATTCATTTTAATCTGCTTATTGGGACACTGAACAACATGGCTTCAAATACCATACAGAGAGAAGTACAGTGCACAGACTTTACATCAGGTGTTTTATCATTTCCAGCAAGGAATTAAAAACTATTTTACTTGGCACTTCATCGACGCACCATTGCCAGTAGAATTTAAAAACCTGTCTGTGGCAGACACTCATCCTGACCCAGAGATGGACAAAAACATGAGCAGATGAATCCAAGTCATGTTTTGTATTGATCTGGATTATTTCTGCAAGACCGAATTCAGTAAAGTATTTCTGCTGTGTTATTTGGCATATAATAACATGATCAAAATACCTCGATAAAGTTTGCAAGGCATCAGCAGTCTCAGCATGTTACCTGTCAGTTTGCTGCAGCGGCGCTCCATCTTTGGTCCAGCTGATTTTGGGAGGTGGGACGCCCTCTGCAGGACAGAGTATGGTCAGTGACCGGGTGGTGTTGGTGAGGAGGGCGCTCTGTCCAATGCTGATGTTGATGTTCTTCTGGAAGGTCAGTGGAAGGTTCGGCTGCTGTCTGATGATCACTGGTCTGCTCCCAGCTGTCTCCAGTGAAGAGCGCTCTGACCAGTTGGGCAGTCTGTCTGTGGGCAAATCAGACACAAACATAAGATACAAAAGTTTTAGACCCAGTAGAACAACAGAGTTGTGTGTTCACCACTGTGAGCAACATCTCTGACATCACAGTCATCTGATCCAATATAAAAATCATGGGTTTAGCAGCTTTGAGGTTTTTTGAATTGTTTTATTCCTCTCTGTCTGACAGTATCATTTATTTTTAATATCACCTGATTTCACCTGTTCAGTGAAGCTTCGTGATGTTTGAGTGAAATGTACAAATCCAGAACTCCATGTTCTTCTCTTTTTGTTTTTTATACATATAGTTGCATCATTCCAAGACAGGAAAATATTCTACATCATCCAGGTATGTGTACACACTCAAGGAATCTGACTGGAGTTTTTTCATTGCTCTCAGTGGACGTACACAGAAGCACACATCTCCCCAACCTCCCCCCTGACAATATTTGGTTTCTTTATAAACTTGGGTTTGAACAAGTTTCGGGTTTGTTACACTGCAAGTGGAACAGTTGGGATGAAGAGACTAACGGCTGAAATACAGAGGGCAGGGAAGTGATGAGCCACAGAGGCAGAGCAGGGTTTTCACCTGCGGCACAGGGTCCTTCTTTGTAGTGTGTGTTCGCTGCCACCTTCACTGTGTGTGTTGAGTTTTGCCAAGTGATAATGCAGTTGGTTTATGCAGGGTTTGGAAGCACAGACTATATTAACTAGACAGTGAGGTTTTCAACTTTAAACAGATTGTATTTGTCGTTTTTTACACAGTTATGTAGTTTGTACCTGTTGGAGTGATGCGGATGGCCGCATAAAAATAGTGTTAAGCAGTGTGGTGCCCACCAGCTTGGCTTCTGGGGTCAGTGTAGCAGCTTCAGCTGATTAGTTGTAGTCACACTGTGGACATGCTGCTGCAGACATGTCATGCTGAAGTTTTTCTTGTAGGCTTTCTCCAAGACAGTCCTTTCTGACAGAACTTTTTTCCTAACCTTAACAAAAAGATCCCTTTCTGATAGAAAGCCCTCAAGCCCTCCCAACTGCTTGCCCATGTCTCAAGTTTTTTGGCTGTAACCTAAACAAGGCTTAATCTGACTACAAAGAAACGTTAAAAAAGGACGACAATTTGAGAACAGCATCCTGTTTTTGACTTTTTTTGTGAGTGGCAATGGCCTGAGTGTAAACACATTAAACTTTAGAGGGGACTAGTACCCCACAGTATTCATAAAGTATCAAGTTGCACCCCCCATCATTAGCCTCCGCTAAATCAAATCAGTGTGAAATCTTTATAATAATAATTTTAAAAACTTTCTTAATATAAAGATTTTTGCACAGATTTTAACGTGGACTTTTTTTTTTCATTTCAGTAGTGTCGAATTGCTTTAAAATGGTCAGTTTAGATTTTAATGTTTTAGAAATGTATGGGGGGGGATACCCCCAGAGGGTTAGGCTGCAGAAGGTGTACATTGAAAAGGGTCTCCCCGCAATGTTAAGGAGGTGATTACAGCCCTGCTACACTGTGTGGCATCTTGATACAAAAAACAATGGTCCAGGAAATCCACAATATCGAGTTACATTCACCTCCATTGTCTCCATTATATTCTGAAATGTATGATTACCACGATTATTATTCAATCTATAATTTATTCATTTTCTGTAACCGCTTATCCTGTTAAGGGTCGCGGAGGGCTGGAGCCTATCCCAGCTGACACTGGGTGAGAGGCAGGGTTCACCCTGGACAGGTCACCAGACTATCACAGGGCTGACACATAGAGACAGACAACCATTCACACTCACATTCACACCTACGGACAATTTAGAGTCACCAGTTAACCTGCATGTCTTTGGACTGTGGGAGGAAGCTGGAGCACCTGGAGGAAACCCATGCTGACACAGGGAGAACATGCAAACTCCACATAAAAGGGGTCCCACACCCTGAGTTCGAACCAGGAGCCCTCTTGCTGTAAAGCTACAGTGCTAACCACCTCTTCTGATTCACATCTAAAAAAGTTTTATTTTTTTTATCAAATGTTCATCAAAAGGCTTTTTTAAGTATTTTTTTTTTAATTCAGGTAATTTTTTCAGCATGTGGGCATTTATGTGTTTATTCATGGTTTCAGGGTTTCCTTCTCTTGCACTGTGTGCTTATATGAATTTGGATTTGCATGTTTTCTTTGTAATGCCCTTTTGGACCTCTGGTTTCGGTGAGTGCTATATAAATAAAATGTATTATTATTATTATAAATGACTTAAATGAGACATCCATCAAAAGGCTGTTCACAACATGCTGTTTCTATCAGAACATTTCAAAAATATGCAAGTGATGACATAAACATTGATTAACATTACAAGGTGGTGGAGGAAAGAGTCTCACAGAGAAGAAGAGCATCTCAGTTAATGTTTTTAACAACAGCGTCAAAGTCAAACACACACTGCACAGCAGAGGCAGCCGGGGTTATAATTACCTTTAGCTTGTCCTCCTCCCTCTGTGGTCCTGGTCCAGAGCTGTGCAGCAGACATGTGGGTCAGCAGCGAGGAGATGAGCTCTGAGGCCTGCTCCTGTTGGATCTCTCCTCTGTCAGCCTGAAGGGTGATGTTAATCAGTCTCTCCTCCACCCGCGGCTGCAGCGAGGCCTCCTGGACACCAGGGGGAAGCAGAGACACACTAACTCTTGGCTGGAACGGCTGAAGGACTGAGTAGTGCCAATGGCAACTAGGCAGCATCTCCTCCCAGCTGGGACTGGGGCTGGCAGTCGACGCTCTGCCACTTGACCCTCTGTCACTGCCTATCAGCTGGAGGGTGAAGATGTCTGAGGCGGGTCCAGCGACACACTTGTACACCCCGATGTCCTCTGCCTCCAGAAAGTGGATCTTCAGAGAGCCGGATTTGGTGACGGCCAGGCGTGTAGAGCTGGGGAGGGGGCGTCTGTCTTTGAACCAACGGATGTAGGCTTTGGGGAACCTTCTGACGGGACATTTGATGACCAGGGAGGTGTTGGGGAGGAGGTAGGCGTGGCCGCCGACGGTCAGGTGGAGGCGTTTCTCTTTGCGTGTCTGGATGTAGATTTGGTGCACACCCAGGAGCGCTGGACACTGTTTAACCCCTTCTTCATAGCCTCTGGCCTTTGGTGGATGTCTCACTGTCTGCCTGACCTGGTTCTTCTCCTGGGTGTTTTTGGGTCTCATCTCTTTCTTGTGCTCTGTTGCAGAAAATACCAGAGAAGAAGAGAGACGAGAAGCTGTTTTTAATGCAGATAATTTTTCAAGTCAATGCGTGAATCTGTTTTTTAAAGAGAGAGAAGAAAAAGAGCACAATTAAAAATTAAAAATACCTCTAAGTATCACTAAATAAGACAATATATATAATTTCTTTAATCCATATATGAAGAAACAACACTAATTTTAGTGAGAGTCCATCCATTTCGATCCGCTTATCCAGGGCCGGGTCGTGGGGTCAGCCCGTTGATACCTGAAATCACTAACAGTTCAGCTCAGCGCACAAGAAGAAAAATTAAAGTGAGGAAAGTAAACAACCGACTCAAGTCACATGTGCGTGGGATCAAAATAAGCTTGTTATATTCTTTAGCAGACATGGTTTGTAATTGTTTGTTATTGTTCACTGATGCATGGTAAATATCATTTATTCTTTCAACATTGTGTTGCATTGATAATGTGCTCCCCAGCTAAATAGCGTCTTAAATCTGTCAGTCTTCCCTTTCCCCTTTTTGAATGACGAATACAGACGACCACCATCTGCTGGTGTGGAGAGTTATTTCCTCTCACGCAGACGCAGCACTTGGTGCTGGTTGGCCGTCAGCTGTAGTCTTTGCCTGTGTTCAAGTGCAACCTTTTGACTGTGACACAGGCAACCTGAGGTGACGCAGCAGTCTGCCTTCTTCACCACCACTTCTTCATTGTTGGCTTGGTGTAACTGGACCTCAACACTTCACACTCAAACCAATGAATAATGTATTTTTCTTTAAACATGTCTTTTAAAACCGTCTGACACTCTGACTCTGAAAACTTTGGGATCTCCACTGGTACTGGTCTGTGGTCGGCGGAGTTGAAGAGGTTAACTTACAAAACTGAACTCATTAAAGTTCTGAAAAGGTTCTGAATATCATAACTACTGATTTGAGGTTGTCCTGACTTGAACTGATAGTGACGACTGAAACAGCAGGTCCAGTGGAGCAGGAGGAGATGGGGATGATGTTGATGTTAATACGGAGGTAAATGCAGAAGAAAGTATTCCATAAAAGAAACATGCAGCCTGTAGTGATTTTTACAGTTCAGTGAAGGCCAAGTTCAAATTAAAATTTATGAACACAAACACTCTGTCCAGGCCAGGGTTTGTTTGCTATTACAAAATAAACACATCAATATTCATTAATTATTGCTCCATTTTCTACTTTCTAAGAATTGGTTCTAGTTGTATAAAGGCCCGTATTTGTATTCGTTTATTTATTAGTTTGCTACTTGCTGATACAGTGCAGCTCTCGACTGCTATTTTGTACAACCACAACCTTGATTCTGGCTCCTGTAAATTACATTCACACTATCTTTACGTCTGCTCTTCATAGGTGGTTAACTTCACCCGTAAAACTGAGTAGAAAATTGCACAACCTGCAATAAATAGAAGCGCAACTTACAAATGTTCTCCTAAATGACATGCATACTGTGACTCTAGCCTGGTGTTGATAAATACAGTGTGTTTGAGGCAGAACGTGTCACTTTGGCACCTGAGAAACAGGAAAAAGCTGCAGTAAATTTGGCTTTCAGAGGTTTAAAAATATGTTATATTTGCATGTTTCATATGTATCATATCAACGTTCTAAAGTGACAAAATAAATGAGCTGATTATGTCATCCGAAGGTGGAGGGAATAGTTGGTGGTGTGACACTTAGGCAAGACGCCTGTCAAGCTGCAGATTACTGTCCAAGAACAACATACAACAAACCGACTTTTAAGCAACTTTTTAGGCACCAGCTTTAGGTTTTGTAGCGATCCATCGCTGTGTTTCCTGCTGCTTTTTTGGCACAAAATGCAGCTGTTTTTAGCAGAGACATCTCTGCTTTTCCTGCCGGGATAGTGGCACGAAAAACTGGTGTTTTTTGCCAAGACATTGCTGCTTTTTGTGCAAAGATTTTGGCATGAAAAGTGGTTGTTTTTAACAGAGACATCTCTGCTTTCCCTGCCAGGATAGAGTCACAAAAAGTGGCTTTTTTTCCCCCGAAATATTGCTGCTTTCACTGTTGGGATAGTGGCATGAAAAGTTGCTGTTTTTGCCGCCTGCCTACTTTTGTTTATACAGAATGCGCCTTTTTCGGGGCAATGGGGGGCGTGAGGAAGTAACAAAACGTGTAGCTCAGCGTGTGACGTAAACAGTGACGTGGGAGGTTTCAGAATTTACCTGTACTTACTTTGGGGCTCTCCCGAAGTAACCCCAGTTTGACAGATAATTTGGCTTCAGAGTCTGCAGTATTCATTCAGTCAGACAAAAGCCTCACACTACACTGACCTGTATATTCTTATATACCTGACAGGTGAAGGGTGAAGACATATTTTGGGACAGTCCATGGCAGACCCCTGAATTGGCAGCTGGGGGTGCTTTAAATAGGGATGCAGCCATGGGGAGGAACAAAGAGGGGTATACTGTGTATGCAAAAATGTAAATGTTTCTATCAGTCATTTTCTGTGGCATTTGCACATATAGATTTGTTCACAAATAAAAAAAATGATCATGATTGTACAGAAGTTCTTTCAGAGGTCTTCCCCAGAACCCCTGGGCACAAATGTGCCATCATTTATCTGACCTCTTGTAAAGTGATGTACATTTTATGTAAGTAAGGAGGCCCTCTGTGTTTAACACAACATACGCTGTACCATATATAACTTAAGTGAATTCCACAGAGTGTGGAGACAGACGAGGGCCCATCAGTGTGACACCTTTGTTTGTGCACTGTTACACTCGTCAGCTGAACACAGAATAAATCCTGACCAGTGGAAGCAGTTTGGGTCAGTGTGAGCACTGGTGATTGTAAATTAAACTGATTGATGGTCATACGTAGACGATGAGAAAATGCAAACATCTCCTTCCCCTGGAACTCCTGGGCTAAAGGGCAGTAGCCAAATAGATTTGACATCATTAAGTCAAATAAAATATTGTGAGATAACATCTGGGGAGCAGAAGTTGCTTAGTTAGAGCATGGCTTGAAAAATGGGATAGAAGTTCAAGGCCATAGTAATTATTAGTGGATGGATGGGCCTGCTGACCACTGGCTTTGGGATCCATCAGAGTGTTAGTGAGGTGGACACACTGGTGTCTTGTATTGTTACTTTTACCCACTTCTACCTGAAGAATTGCATTGATATGAGGTTAAGGGGGTGAAGCATGGCGAGACTGTGGACAAGTATTGAACTGAGCAGCATTTACAAGAGCAGAGCCAAGTGGATTTGGAAAGTGTACAGAGCATGCAGTGGTGGAGTGAGGGGGGGATTTGGTGTGTCACATCTTATCACAGGTCTGAGGCCAGGCAGTAAACAGCATTTGTCAGTATTTTCCTTTCCTGTCTTGGATTTGAGGTCTCAGCAAAAGCAAGCTATGATGAGGGGGACCAGAGTATTTATAACAACTCAGGACTTGGTCGTGCAACTTCAGACCACAGTCTGAATGAATGTTCAAAAACTGGGAGGATGTTTACAGACGTGAATATCATATTCATATGTTGATGATACACATGGCACAAGAAATGCTTTAGTAGTTAGTAGTTTTCAGGGGTCTCATTCATAAAACAATGCGTAGGATCCATACTAAATATGTGTGTATCAAAAATTGGGAGGCTCTTTCAGGCCTGGTTTGTGTGTACACAGTGTTTATAAATGAACCCAGAACTTTCAAATCTGTTAAAAAATGTGGCTCACATCTGATTGTACCACCTCCCTAGATTATTCAAAGTAGTTTGGTAAAAGTAATTTTTATATATAATATTTGGGGGGTGCTATATCGGAAGAGTCATGGACAAAAGCCCAATTACTGGTACATTCTTCCTCAGTTTGTGCTAGACATTGACTTTTGCAATCTAAAATATTGCATAGACTTCACTTATCAAAAATAAGCTCTGTAAAATGCATCCAAATATTAGTCCAGCGTGTGACTGTTGTAGGACCTGTGGATCCAGATCCACTGACCACACTCTTTGGTATTAAAGGTTCTGATGTGGTGTTAACCAGCTCATAATCTGATATTATTTGTGACCCAACTAGCACGTAGATTGATATTATTAAACTGGATCAAACACAGGCTCCTAACCATTCTGCCCTCCTGAAGGAAGTGATGCACCACCTGCATTTGGAAAAGATTCTCCTTAAAGCTCCTACAAGGAACTTTCATTTTGAGTTGATTTTGGCGACCCTGTGGACAAAACCGGTGTTTTGCCGGAATGAAGCCTACATTTCCCATGAGCTCTAGCGCGTATTGTCGTAAAGACGCTTACCTGGCTCGCGCATGTGTTTGTTTTGGGGATGAATGAAACAACAAGACGGGAAAACTTTGCCCTCGCTCCTATCGGGGATCCCAGCTCACCTCTGCCGCGCCCCAGCTCCACCTCTCCGGCGTAAGCG
>NC_065506.1:46404986-46482157 GCF_006386435.1 Epinephelus moara | reverse complement strand
GACCTGGGGCGGACCCGGAGACAGTTTCCTAAAGGTATGGATATACACTATATAGAAATAGCTTATCTTCACACCGATGGTCTCATTTGCTGTTGTAGGTCACGCACAGACATCAGCAGAAACCAGAGACTTTTGCATATCCAGTTAAAAGTTCCTTGTAGCAGCTTTAAGAGGGTGTGAAATCAAATCAATCTGACATACTTCTACTGGCTTCACTTTGGGCCCCTGGACCTGTACCCCTTAGGCCCATTCAGTGTTGGGTATTGGCAGTCTCTAACCTCTTCCCTCATGTTTCTTGTGTTTTCCCCTCTCCCTAGTGTTTCTTGTCTGTCTCTCTCCCCTGTCTGTGTTGGTCTCTCCCTTGCTGCAGGGCGTGGCTGGCCACTCTCCCTTTCCTGTTCGTCCCCGCCTTCTCTGCCTCCACTGCCTCCACTGCACACCTGCTGTCAGTCAGCCTTTAAAGAACTCACCTGCCTGCTCACTATAAAGACTCCACTTCAACTTTCAGTATTCGTCAAATCATCCGTTTCCCATAGTGGTAACCACTCAGACTCTGAAGAACCTCCGTGAATGCTTTTGCTGCCTGTTTTTGCCTTTTTGTCGGCTCTTTTTCCCTGACTGCTGTCTCCTGTGCTTCAGGTCTCATCTCCGGTCGTAAGCCAGCCTTGCCCTGCTTTGTGTCTGTCCCTGAGACTCTGAGGATTATGTGTTTGGAAAAAAACCCTGACTTCTCTGCCTGTCTACTCTCTACCCCTTTATTTTTGTAGAGTTTTGTTTGGTGATATTTTTACTTGGAACAATCCATTACATTTTTGTTATCTTGTGACTTCTTGTCTCCGAGTCTGAATTGTTGCATAGTGGGCCCTATTCAGTACTTAAATATAACATTCAGTGGTTCATCCACGCTCACATGCCGTATGTAGATTAACGTCAATTGCAAAACTGAGTTTTTGTCGACTAAAACTAGAGTAAAACTATGAAGGATAAAATGACTAAAATTTGACTAAAACTAATGAGCATTTTTGTCTCAAGACTGAGACTAAATCTAAAATAGCTGTCAATATTAACACTGGTCACCACTCCTGAACCAAATGGGAGACTTTGTAGTGATGTGACAGAGAGCACTCTCCACCATCGTCATTAAAAGCCAAATGAGGGAACATATTCTGCAAGAATGTGCAGCACTGACGCTCTTCTGTAAGCTTATAGTCGACCTTACAACGATGCTTTATGAGAATGTAAAACTTTACTGTGGGACCTTTCCACCATGAGCTGCCTGGTTTGTCCATTCCAGCTCGGTACGTCGAAAACACAACAGTTCTTAGTTTCAGGTGATTATATGCTAAATAAAACAATTATAAATATTATATTCCATTTCCACCAATATATTCCCCTGAATCCTCCACACTGGACCTTCGAGGTTTAAAGGCACACACTTCTGATGAAGCTTAATGGCATCTTAACTCTCCCAATGACAAAGCCCTGACCTCAGTCCCAATTAACAAATAGTCAAAGAGCAGGGAGCAGCAGCTGGTGTTCAACTGTGTGTTTTACAGTCTGTGTCCCAGCTGAGGTGAGTAAGACAGACAGAATCCGAAATAGTGTCTCTCTGAACATTGGAACAACTCTGAGTTCATTCCTTTACATGCACACAGTGAATATGAATGTGCAGATAGCGGCATCTCTGCATTTCCTCCCACACTGTGGCCACAGCTTTTATGTGAACTCATCAACACTGAACAGCTGTTGAACTCGACGCATGACTTTCAGATGTCTTTCCCACATGTTGGGACTTCACACACTTCCCAGTCGGCTGCATACATACTGTACCGCACACTGTGTTAGCATGAAGAGTGAAGATAAGCCTGGCCGGGTTTTCAAAGAAATGTTTTTCCTTCAAATGTTCAAAGAGAGAATGGGATCTGTTGATAGCTTGATAAAGTGAGACCCTGCTGAGGGCTGGGGAGTGTATACATTGCTCACAGCCCCATGGGTAATCACTTTCCAACCGTATACCAACAAGGCGTTTATGAGAATGTTTAATCAGGCTGTAATCCGGCCTGTCGCAGCTACAGCTCTTCTTATGAAGTTTAAATCAGACAGAACAGCTAACAGCTCTGCCTGCTTCAGTTTAATCTGGGACTGAGTATCGAAAATGATAGGGTAGCATCAAAAATCAGGCATTCACTTATTACCACGTCTTAACACATAAGGACGCAGCTTCTTCAGTCTGAAGTAAGCCTGGTTCTGAATGGAGACTTTCAAGGTTGTTTTTTCCGAGTGTGGGAAGGATATAAGCAGATCTGAACACATAGTTTGAATGTAATTTATGTTCATGGTTGCATCTTTGGCTCTTTATTTTTCCTCTTCTCTCTTTGTTTTGGTGCCTGTCTATGCACAAGAGCTCTGAGCTCTCCCACCAACCCGTATACAGAGTAACCCCTTTTACACTGCCTGTTCATTTTGCGCCTTTATTTCATCTCATTGTTCTGTGTACACTCACCAGCCACTTTAATAGGTACACCTGTTCAACTGCTCGTTAACGCAAATAGCTAATCAGCCAATCACGTGGCAGCAACAAAATTCTTTTAGTCATGTAGACATGTTGAAGACGAGCTGCTGAAGTAACAAAATTCTTTTAGTCATGTAGACATGTTGAAGACGAGCTGCTGAAGTTAAAACTGAGCATCAGAATGATGAAGAAAGGTGATTTAAGTGACTTTGAACGTGGCATGGTTGTTGGTGCCAGACGGGCTGCTCTGAGTCTTTACTGGGATTTTCAGCACAACCATCTCTAGGGTTTACAGAGGATGGTCCCAAAAAGAGAAAATATCCAGTGAGCCAAAATGCCTTGTTGATGCCAGAGGTCAGAGGAGAATGGCCAGACTGGTTCAAGATGATAGAAAGGCAACAGGAAGTCAAATAAGCACTGGTTCCAACCAAGGTGTGCAGAAGACCATCTCTGAAGCAACAACACCTTGTCCAACCTTGAAGCAGATGGGCTACAGCAGCAGAAGACCACACCAGGTGCCACTCCTGTCAGCTAACAACAGGAAACTGAGGCTACAATTCACACGGGTTTTCTCACCAAAACTGGACAATAGAAGATTGGAAAAACCACATTCAGATGGAAGCATGGATCCATCCTGCCTTGTATCAACGCTTCAGGCTGCTGCTGGTGGTGTAATGGTGTGGGGGAGATTTTCTTAGTACCAACTGAGCATGGTTTAAACACCACAGCCTACCTGAGTATTGTTGCTGACCGTGTCCATCCCTTTATGACCACAGTGTACCCATCTTCTGATGGCTACTTCCAGCAGGATAACGCACCATGTCACAAAGCTCACATCATCTCACACTAGAGGCCGACACTATTGTCACATATCGCGCCCCTCTTTTCCTACCAGGATGCCAGCATCTGTCTAAAATCACATACTGTAGCGGTATGATGCTGCCATCATTTGGTTCTGTGTAAAAATACAAAGGTGGCGTACAGACGAGACTTTGTGTCGATCTCTGTGTAAAAACAGCTAGTGTAACTTCAGAGCAGAACCTTTGCCAGAGTGAATAAAACAGACCAAATCCTGCAATAAGTGCAACAAAACCCACCTTCTGTTCTGTTTTTCAGATGTGAACATATAACACATAAAGGTGTGGCAATATGTGTGTGAGTATGACTGTGTGTTCTTACTGGGACAGGCCATCATGCGACAGGTCCGCACGAGTGGTGGGGAGGACAACCCTGAACACAGCTCCCTGGCCAGCGTCTCCTGGTGGCCCATGGCTGTCAGCTGGCGACACACTTGCTCTCTGCGCTGGATCCCCAAACCACAGGACACCGAGCACTACAGAGTGAAACAGAACACAATCGATAAGAACAGGAATGTTTAAGTAAGACCTAATTCAGCATCTTTATCTTTATTGATACTAGACAATGGACAATGTTTTTGTACATGTCAAGCCTGGTAAAGGTAAGGGAATGATTCCGGTTACAATTAATGTGGATTTAAGACACAAGTAACGAATGGTACAAAAGCAGCTGGACATGAACTGAGCCATGCAGAGTTGTCTGAAACTGATGTGAAGAAACTAGGCTCAAATTCAACACATACATACAGTATAACGTACATCAGTGGTTCCCAACCCTGACGACCCCTGACTGAGTAACATAATTATGGATATTTCATATTATATTCAATGCACAACAATAATAATACGGACCAACTGATAAACTGGACAATTAACACAAATAATGAACACAGAAACTGCAGGACATTTGTGTAAAATCAGTGATTTGGATTAATTTTTAACAGATTATTTCCTGTGAACGTTGCATCAAAGATGAGTTGTTTTTAAACTATGATACATACTAAATAGGCTTAATCTTTTTTTGACAAATTCAGTGTTTCCTTCTCCCTGACGCTTGGCCATTGTCCTGGTTGGAAACCAGTGATTTACATACACATAAAAACACTGTTATTCGTATAGATGACAGTATATCAAATAAAGAGAACCATCCAGAATGGCCGGAAATTCCAGTTGCATTTCATGTCTCTATAAGTTGACACAGTTTATTCAAGAGGTGTATTTCTCCCATCGCCTCATAACTGCATGCAAACCATGCCTCTCTAGTGGAGCAGTTTATACTCTGGCTGAGCAGGATTATTTAAATGTGGATGGTGCAACACAGCTTGGGTTTTTCTGGCTCTCCTTTGCCTCAAACGTCAGCGCTGCTGAAACGTTTTACTTTTGGTTAATGCTGCATATTTGCATACCAAAATTCCCTGAAGTCACAGAAAACTTTTGTGCATGTACCTCTCACAAGGACGGCCACACTTAACTGTGATTCCACTGAAAATAACTGATTTTGCTTTTAGAAATGAAGACTTGATCGGGCCTGAGTTTCAATTAGAAATGTTTCTGTAGAAATATTATATTGAAAAAAAGCAGCTTCCACACAAGCTTGCAGCCTCCATCATTTCTGTCATTCCTCCACTTGCTGGTGCTCACCTTTCCCCAGTCTCCTCCTGCCAGGTAGGGCAGACAGTCAGTGGTGCTGCAACCTCTGTTTGTGGCAGGTTTGGCCCCCCAGCAGGACCTATCCCCCAGCCTCCTGTAGGCCCCTGTGGACAGGAGCTGCTTACAGTAGACCTTCCGCACCTGGACGCCCCCACCACAGGACTGGGAGCACTGGAAGGAGGAAGCAGAGGAAGATAGTTGCAGGAATGGAGAGGTGCAATCAGATTTTATTGCACACAAACAAAGTCCATACCTGCTGCCAGGGTTCGGTCTCCCAGGCTGGAGGACAGTCCACCTGGTTGCAGGGCTGCAGGATGGCAGGTTTGAATTCCCTGCACTCGTCCTCTGAAACAGTCAGAATATCCTGCTGGTCAACGGACAACAGACGCATGCAAAACACACTCCTGGTCTGTATGCCGACGCCGCAGGACGCAGAGCAGCCGGTCCACGCTGTCACCTCCCATCTGCAGAGAGAAATAATGGAGCAGGTCAGACACAAAACACTGCTAAACATTACGATGCAAGCTCTTTCCGGGAGATAGACTGAGGAAGTGGTGATACATTTTCCATTTTCACCTACAGTATTAAATGACCCCTCTGTGGCACATTTGTGGCCCTGATACATCTCTTCCCTCTTTCCTGTCTCTTTCCACCCTCGCTGTGTGGGAGAGATTAAAGGTGTAGAACTGAGGAAGGAGGAATCTGTGCAACATGTATCTGAAAATGAGGCATTCTTGCAGTCCAGCATCATTCTCAGAGACATGAATCACTCATGATGCACAGCTGTCACTGTTTGTTGCTGCTTGAATAATGTAATACAGGCCTGATGTTGCACTAACTGGATTTATAGGCAGAGGTTGTGTTTGTTAGTTCCAAGCTCCTGAAGTGTAACTAAGGGTGTCTTAATATAGCCTGGTGAAACCATCTTAATCTCGCGAGCTCATATTCTATTTCGCTCCGTCACATGTTTCGTTTACTCTGATTGGTTTTCCGTCTTTCCAATTGCGTGAAGGGGCACTTTAAGATAAGATAAGATACACCTTTTTTGATCCCATAATTGAGAAATTCCAGTAACGTTTGAGTGACAGCCGTTGATACCGCCCCTCGGGAATAGAGGAAATGTACACTCCATGTCCAGACCCATTCGCGTTTTGCCAGGCTAGTCTTAATACTGTTATAGCAGGCAAATAAAAATCACACATTACACATATATCATGTCTGTATTACTTTGTAAAACTTCTAGCAATTGATCTTTCACTAAGCCCCGCCCCTGAGAAGCTGTTGGAGTAAACATGGAGCCCACACTGTAACTAACTGCACTCCCTGAAGAAATATTATCATATTTTTGGGAAAATGAAACAGTGATTCCAGAGAGAAGCAGACAGAGGGGGTATCAGAGGTAGGTTCTATATGTAGGAGGAGCGAGAGAGCAACGAGGCCACTGCATGATATCCTCGACATTTCCTCTGAATACATACATTTATTTTGAGAAGTATGTCATTTAATTAGTCTCAAAACCCATGCGCACACACAGTAGTATCCTCGTGAGGGAGCATTTCAGCTCTGCACGCACAACGGTGTGATGAGCGTGCACTCAAGCCTCCCTACCTGCTCAACACTTGCACAATGTCAAAAGTAGCGCGATGCAAAAAGTGGAGTGAAGTCTCCGCTCCTTTGATTGGTCACTTTCAGCACCAGCAGTTCATTTTTGCCGGCAGACACATCAGATAAGAAGATGTCGGAGGAACAAAAGGTAACTTGACCAAAGATACTCTACTCCGATTTCTAATTTACCAGACTCTCTGGTTTCTAAATCATCTTTGACCTAACTTAAATGTGAGAAACACCACCTCTACTATTCCCTAACCAAAATGTTACATACTTGTGTTGACAGCAGTGCCATATATGACGCATGTATTTTACAATGGTGCTATATGAAAAGAGTAACATTAGCTAATGGCTGAAAGCACTCCCTGCAGAAGTTGCTAGCTAGCAGAGTTACATCCATGGCTAGCACCACAGAAAAATACATGCATCATATATTGAATGACTAACCTCGACTGTGACGTGGCTGCTGATAGCACTGGACCTCATACAACACAACGACCTCATTCAGGGCCGTAGTTTTTTTATTGCTTTCATAAAGTCAGACTAAATACAAGAGATGAATCCCCACAGAGAGGAATGATGTATAGCCGTCACTTACGGAGGGAGAGGATGAGTGGGAGAGAGTTATAGACAGAGTAGATGAGGGAATATGGGAGTTTATACACTTCACTGTGTTCTCACTGTTGGTCTCCAAAACTCTCAGGCAGCAGACTACACCCTGTGTGTTCTGCATGAGAGTGTGTGTGTGTGTGTGTGTNTTCACTGTGTTCTCACTGTTGGTCTCCAAAACTCTCAGGCAGCAGACTACACCCTGTGTGTTCTGCATGAGAGTGTGTGTGTGTGTGTGTGTGTGTGTGTGTGTGTGTGTGTGTGTGTGTGTGTGCCTGCCTGGGACGGAGAGATCTCATGCATGTGTGTGTGTGTGTGTGTGTGTAAGGCCACGCACTCTGCAGCTGCTTCCTGTAAATGTCCATTAGAGGAGGAGAGAGCAGTAAATCACTGTGTGTGAATCAGACGTGCCTCCAGTTTGCAGGACTACTAGATGGGCAAATATCCATCTGCTGCCTGGAAATGCAGTGACTTACATTTATAGCATGCACACACACACACACACACACACACACACTGGTGGTTAAGTGCATAATATTACAACCATCTTGTGACTATTGGGTTACAGCCACTTTTGAAAAAGGCAAACTGAAGTCCCTCTATGATCGTCCTCGTGTTATTTGTCCTTACTTGCCTTACTGGCTGAACTTCATAGTGTCATTATCACATGTGTCAAAGTGATGTGAGTCAAAGGCTGTGTAACGGGTAAAAATATGTATGTATATAAATTCAGGGGTAAAAATGAGCTACACGTAGGTCGGCAGCATGTGAGAACAAAATTATATTTTTCATTTATATAAAACAAACATATATGTGAAATATTTTGGCATCTTGGGGTGCTTTCACACCTGCCCTGTTTGGTTCGGTTCAATCAAACTCAGGTTGGTTTGCCCCCTCAGTGCGGTTCATTTGGGCAGGTGTGAATACACCAAAACAACCGGGCCGAGACCTTCTTGAAGAGGTGGTCTCAGTCTGGTTACAAAGGAACTCTGGTGCGGTTGGTTTGTGGTGAGAAGGTGTTCCGACCTGGATGTGAAGCAACTGCAGTCANTTAACAAGTCGCAATTCCTTTTATTTGGAAAGTCAATGACACAAGTGTAACCTTTGACCCCCTGGTCACACTGGTCACCAATGTGGAGGACTCCAGCCATGAAACTTTGCAACCCGAGGATGAGGTGGCAGCCTACATGGAGTTCAAGACACCCAGGGAGGATCCTTTTGAGGTTTTATGGTGGTGGAAGGAGCATGCTAAAATGTTTCCTAACCTGGCAGCGACTGAATGTTCTCGCCATCCCGGCATAGAGTGTAGCCAGTGGAAGACATGTCTCCTCCGCTGGATTTGTAATTCAAGAACAATGAACCCAGCTTAATGTGAGTGACTGTAGCCTGTGTGTGTTTAATCATGGGTGTGGGTCTGGTTGCGAGACATTTACATACTTTCACTTTGACTGAAACATAATGATGGGTAATTGGTCGGTTCTGGTACTGAGCTTTACGGGTATGGGCAGGTGCAGGTTTTCATCTTCAGGTTTTTATCTTTCTGAGAGTGAGATGAGAAGAACGCATCAGTCTGTGTGTTAACTATGGAGCTGGAGTCAACACGTGGTTAGTGTAGCTTAGCATAATGATTACAATCAGTGGAACAGCATCCAGAGCGGAAAAATACGGCTGATTAATTTACACCTTGTATCTGGTTTGTTTAATTACTGCACAATCAGAAATATAAAAACAACAATTACATGCTGGAGTGACTTCTTGACAGACAACAGCCAGACACTGTGACTCTGCACAGGTGAGTGCTGCCTTTTGATCACAGTGTGTTTGCCAGGTTTGCTACCATTGTGCCTGCACAGTGACCGAAACTAAAACCTGTGCTCATCGAACACATCTAGTACAAAACAGTCACAAGAAGAAAGTGATGGCATTGTACGTTACTGCAAACCACGATTACGTTACATTGAAGTGAAATTACTTTACATCCATACAGTATATACATACACAGATCTGTTGTGGTCACAGCTGCTGTTGCACCGTGTGATCAGCTTCGTCACCAAATGTTTTTCTAGCAAATGGCTTGAACTGGACCTTTAGACTGCCCTGGGGAGCTTTTTGTTTTACCAGTGATTTTAGAGCTGAGGTTAACAAACACCATGCTGTCGGTTCTTGTCCTTTTTACAATGTAAACCAGCAAATAAATGAAAAAGTTAAATATTTTCCATTTAAGAGGAATTAAACATCAGTATTCTCTGATGTACCTCAAAGGAGTTTAGTTTGCGTTGACAGAGCCGCTGCTGACAATCCGGTCTCACTTTGAAGACGTCGAATACTGACGCTTTGTCAGTGACTTCCAGTGCCAGACACCAACCAGAAAGCTGTCTTTTCACGTCAGCATGGACGGTCACATTATTCTGTAATGGTGCCCAGTGGCACCAGAGGGAAATGCAGCTGGGCAACAAGGTAAATTAAGGGGTAGGGTAGGTGGGAGGATTGGCCGATGGATCCAACAACCATCGACTTTCACCCGTGAGGACAGTGTTCGCTACCCATATGACCCTGAAGCCAAACCCTCTTCTTTTGTCCTAAACCCAACCTCATGCTTTTGTTGCTTGACGTAACCACGTTCATTTATTGTTGAAGGAAAAAAACGTCAATTAGCGGTGTTGTACCAACGCGAAGGAGCAGTGGTTCTACTCCGAGCTGCTTCCCAATGCCTGAGCTCCTCCCCCTATCTCTAAGGCTGAGCCCAGACACCCCACAGAGGAATGCTTGTTTGCATGACCTCATTCTTTCGGTCACTACCCAGAGCTCATGACCATAGGTGAGAGTTGGGATGTAGATAGACCAGTAAATCGAAAGCTTCGCCTTCACCACAACAGTCCGGTGTAGCGACCACATCACTGCAGATGCCGCACCAAACCGCCGATCCATCTCATGCACCATTTTACCCCCATTCTTGGACAAGACCCAGAGATACTTGAGCTCCCTCGCTTGGGACAGTAACTCTCTCCCAACCCAGAGGGGGCAATCCACCAATTCCCCTTCCTTCTGTTAGAGATCTGAAATGAAACCAAGTGATGTCTGTTCATTTTTCTTTGCTGATTTTCTTTCTATTCTTAACCCGTTTCTGTCACAGATGACGATGACAGCTTACTTTGCACAGCTTTACATCGAGGCATATACACACAGGCAGCTGCTGACGGAGGAGGAGCACAGCAACGGCAGAGACTATTTAAACTAAACAAGAAAGATCTGACTTTTGATCAGTTTCCATGTCTTTTCAATGCCTTTCGATGTCTTTTCATTTTTAGGTCTCAGATCAAAGTGAGCAATCAGAGTGTTGAAAGAGGGAGATGGGGCTTTGGCTACTTTGGAGACTGATTTCTGGAAGATCCATCGGCTTGTTGTGCCAACTGTTTTGTAGCAACCAGGCCAGAAAGAAGCGAGTAGTCACAGTAAGGCAAATGATGACATTCTTGCCAGTGTCATTTGAGGAAAGATATGGGAAAATGAAATCAAGGTTGGAAAATGACTGTAGTTATGCTTTCTGCCACAGTCATGCTATATCGAGGTCATACACTGTTTTCAGCCGTTCACTTGTGTGTGCTGCTTAATGTAGGAGCTGTGTATTATTAGCTGCATGGTAATCATTTTCCCAGAGCTGAAGGAGAATCCAGCCTGTGTCTCCAGTAATGCCAGAGGGACAAGGGGCCAAAATAAGGTACAAGTCTGCTGGCTGCCACTAATACACCCGCTGACCTGCCTGCTGGCCTCGGAGCTGACTGGGACAGAGGTGGGTAAATCCAACTAAACTCAAACTCTGGACTCCAGAGCTGGAAAGTTTTAAAAGCCAGGCATCTGGCCAAGTAATTATTGAATCGCTGGTATTCTTCAGCAACTACATTAGACTTAGGGGGCTTTTACATCAGGGACCCGGGCCTGGATCTGAGTACGGATGACCCTAAAGTCCAGCTCGTTTGATTAGTGTGAAGACTGTGCCGTACCTGGGCACGGTAGTCCGATCTGTGCCCAGGTCCACATGAAAAGGTGGTCTTGAGTACAGTTCATGTGTAGTCCAGTAAAGTATACATTTGGTGTGATCACAGACATGGTCTGCTATTTAACGTGATTACAAGGAGTTATTAACTGGCTGGTATATACACAGTCTCAACTGAATACTGACGCCTCAATATCAGATGGTAGCGCAGCGCACCGTGGGCAGACCCATATCTGGCTTAACTGCCACCTTCGACCTGCAGTCGGAGCTCTGGTGGCAGGTGTAGATCTCCATGCTCGACAGCAGTGGATCCTCTTCCTGCAGGGAGCAGAGCTATGCGCCCAGTAGGATGGGTGGATAGCTTCAAATACCTTGGTGTCCACATCACTGTAGGTCTGACCTGGGTGCTGCATACTGACGCAGTGGGGACAAAGGCAAGGCACAGACTGTTTTACCTAACCCCCAAATTCCACCAGATGTGTGTTGGTTACGTCTGCGCGTTTCAATTCTAGTCAATGTGTGTTCTTCCACCGGTTGCGGCTGTGCTGCGTTCCAGCTCCATCAAAGCTGCGGCGCTCCGGAGCCCTCTGCAACAGTACTTCTATTTTTGCCGGACGCCGGAGCACAACGCAGCAATTCAGCACAGAGCAGATCGTGCGGGGCAGGAAGTTGTGCACAGAAACAAAATAAAACATCCGGTTTATTTTCAAAATAAAATACACAGTGTTCACGGCGGATCATATTTCCCTGCACTACACCTTGAAAACGTCATAATGGGCGGAGGCAGGCCTGAAGTCAACAGGTCAGAGGTTTTCAGACGTCATTTCACCCCGTTGACACCATGGACGAGGAGATGTTAATCATGGAGGTGCACCCAGATGTCTCCCTACTACTCTGGTTTTGTGGTTCTGTTTATAGAAACTACATCATGTTATATCACGCGATTATGTGTTTATAGAAACTACATCATGTTATATCACGCGATTATGTGTGAATTTGCGAGATCTCGTGGGATCCTCGTGACTCCCGCTGTCCAGCGGAGCTGCACCGCTCTGCGCAGCAAATGCAGACGGTGGGTGTTGACGGACAGCGGACCAGTGGAATTCCGGCGTAAGACACCTGAGGAAATTCTGGGTATCCCCTCAAATACTAAGAAATTACTACTCCTGCCCCATCGGGAGCATCCTGACGGAGATAATCACTGCCTGGTATGGAACCAGCACCAAACAGATCCACAAGGCCTTGCAGAGAGTGTATCATTTAGCTGAACACACTATAGGTGCTGCTCTACCCTGCATAAAGGACGTGGAAGGAGATATATGTTTCTTTTGTGTTCCAAAGCCCAAATCAAATCATTTTTGCCATATACTTCATATATCCTGACCTTTTTTTGGGGGGTGTGGGAAGGGGATCTTGTTGTTACTGTATTTCTTCTCTTTTTTGTCGCCTCGTATGTGTAAAGTGCACATTGAAAAAACTCAAAATAAAATAGTAAAAACAATAAAATAACCAAAAACCCACAACCCGACTCAGTTGGAACTCATGGTGTGAGCACAGCAGAAGTGAAATTAGAGCGGGAGACAAGGTGGCGCTCCACATTTTTAAAAAGTCTGCCCTGCTCTCCATCCAAATATCCTTCCACTGGCAATACCCACTCACTCGTGCTCTGCAGCTAAGTCGATGTGACGTATCATCCGCTGTGCAGAAGATTGTGGGTCAGAATAGCCAGAAAAGCATGCTGGCTTGCACACTGCAAACTCTGCAGTGGATGTAGTAGAACATTCTGGTATTTTTGGCAAACTGCATTTGACATACTATGTATTGGGACATACTAAATCTTTTTCTGGCATGCTACATAGTGAGGTAGTATGGGTGCTGGAACACACAGAGTGGTTTGGGCTAAAATAACTACTTGGTTCTGGTTAGTTAAAGATCATGGTCATGGTTAAAATATGTTGCTGTTTTTATAAATACTTAAAAATAATTAATAATGATCTATTAGCTGAATGGTGACAATAATTACCTAATACAAGTGACTCTGTGAGGACTAAAATACTGAAAAGTTCACAAACATATCTCTCAGCTAACATGTTGAATCACTGATGCATTTTTTTCAGCCAAAGATACATTAGTGTTGCTATAAAGGTCTGTCCCTGTACCCAGGAGCCACACAGTCTACTCGCGTTTCTTCACCAGCCCAACCACCAGCTCCAGTCTGACTGCATGTCTTATTGTGTTTACTCAGTAAGGTAGAGCTTGTTTTGGATGGCCAAATATGGCTTATAAATCAGTCTACAAAGGAACAGCCCTCTGCAAAAGTCCCAAACCCTCTGACTGCACTCCCAGCTGTAATCCCAGTGTTTATTCAAACCGACGCAGGCAGTTCTGTTTAGTTTTCCTCTGAAATCCATCAATGAACTTCATTTCCAAGTTATTCTTACATGGTAGGGAAAATGATTTACAGTTTTAGAATTTATGGTTCATTCTCAGTGCAACATTTCTGCTCTCTGTGCATGTAGAAAGTACAGAGGGAGTTTGCTGGTGATATTGGAACCACCTGCTTGGTGTGTATGTCGAAAATTACTGGGTCGAATTCTAAGAACTGCAAAAGTAATTAAGGCGCTGGTTGTCTGATCCTTATCTCCTGGTTTCTGGGTCTGACTGCTGACATCAGCTTTGATGTTCTAAGGCCTTTTTCCTCCCTTCTTTCAAATCTCATTAAGCTGTGGAAAAGAAACATGAGCTCCTGTTCCCTGCTCATTGGGTGCTGGCAAACGCAGCAGAATCATTGAGATACGCTCCCTGATTGCGGTGCAGCACCTAATAGTGCTACCAAACCCCAAATTTCCACCCAATTTAGTCAAGTCAATTTTCATACATCACAAATTTGCCCCAAGGAGCAGTTTACTGTTGATATTTTGTAATTAATCTCAGTTTGAAATTAAACTCTGGACTTCGCTGAATTTTAAAGCATCACCAGTGACCTGGATATGGAGACGACAGGTCATCTGAGGCAAGCTGGGAAGAGCTCTACCTGCTGGCAGCTGGAAAAAGTGTAGTGGCTGTAGTGGTACTAAGAGTAGTATACTAATTCTGAATTAATGCATGACATAAAACATTCACAGATGCCTCTGTTATTTATCATTAATTAACAATTTAAGCTCAGTGGCTGGATAAAATAGCTTTAAAAAGGTTAGGGTTAGGGTTAGGAAAAGATTATGTTTTGGCTTCAAATACCCGGTTTGTGGAACACAATCCCCACAGGAAAAGCAGCAATGGATCTGTAAAAAACAACCACTTCTGGGGCTACTATCCCAGCAGAAAATGCAGCAATGTCTTGGTAAAAATAAACAACTATTCGCAGCACTATCCTTGCTGGATAAACACTGATGGGTTGCTACATAACACCCACGTTTGGAGCCTAAAAAGCTGCTGCAAAAAAAGATAGATTGCTATACAACCTAGAAAGCCAATGTTAAAACAAACAGGGCGCTACAAAACCCCAATGTTGGGAGCCTAAAATGCAGCTGAAAAAACACTGATGGGTCACTTCAAAACACGTACTACTGGAGCCTAAAAAAGCTGCTAGAAAACACAGACAGGTTGCTATTAAACACACACGTTTGGAACCTAGAAAGTCAATAGAAAAAATGCATATGGGTCACTATGAAACATCCATGATTGGAGTCTAAAAAGACACTAAAAAAAAACAGACAGGTCATGACAAAACACCCAAGTTAGGAGCCTAATAAGCTGCTGCTGGAGAACACAGACGAGTCGATACAACACACCCACGTTTGGGAAAACATTAATGGGTTGCTACAAAACACCAACATTTGTAGCCTAAAAAGCCGCTGGAAAAAGAGCTATGACTCACTAAATCAAAACTGGGTTTTGACCCAGTATCCACCATGCCCTCCAATGTTATAATCTGATAAAATACATATCAAATGCACAAATCTATCTATCTATCTATCTATCTATCTATCAGTGGTCATTCACCTGGCTCACTTCATAACTGCACAATTCATCCCCATATACATCACTATCATTCATACGTGTGATACAGAGATCAAGGTTAAACTGGGCACAAGCACAGAGAGACCTTGGGCGTCCAGCCGGAGCGGCTCCTCACAGTAGTTTGATTTTTCATGGTCTGAGAGCTTTCTATGTGGCTCGTGACCTCGTTGTGTCTCACCTTGGGGGGCATGGCTCAGGGTTACAGATGCGGATCATCACTGGCGGCCTGCTGGATGAATCACACAGAGAGTCCTCCACCTCCTCACCCTGCTTCCTGTTAACACACCTCACAACGGCTGTCTGCTTCCCTGGGCAGAGGACACAGACAAGTACCAGTTGGACATAAACTGACAATAGGTATGGACAGACGAGTTCAGAGCGTTATCACTGCCAACATCCTTTTCAGAAACCTCACCAGCAGCACATGTAGCTGAGCAGGCAGTGAAGCCCCTGTAGTCCCAGCTGTGCAGCTCCTCTGTCTGTGTGTCAGGGGCCCCGTGGTCCTGGAGGCCTGCAGAGATGCCTGGAACTTTGGTACACGGCCCCTGGTTGCAGGGCCTCTCCAGCTGGGGTCTGTCCTCACCACACTCCTCCTCTGGAAGATCCACCTCAGTCTTGGTGAATGACAGCAGCACCCTGCACTTCACCTCCCGATTCTGCCTGCCAGGCCCACAGGTGGCGCTGCAAGGTGACCAGGGCCCAGGTACAAATCTAAACAGAGAGGTAGAGGACAATATGTACTCACAAAGAGCCATAAACCAACACATTTTTGTTGGACATAAGTTTTACATTTAGGAGCCAAACAGCACTTAATCTGTAGGTGAAAAGATTAACAGTAATCACAGAGTGTGCATGTTGAGATAACAAAGAATGTTAGAAATGTGGATATGAAACACTGGAGCATGGAGCCCTTTAGAAATGCTATACCAGAATTTCAGTCTTCCTACATAGAGGAGGCGGGTCACTTAGGGCATGTGGGGCAAAGTCTCACCTGCTGGCAGAATTCTGGATTATTACATGACATAAAAAAAATAATTATTATAAATAAATAATTATTTATCATTTTTCTACAGCTTAAAATCAGTGTCTGGATAGAATAGTTTGAATAGTTCAAATGATCTTTAAATTTCACTCGGCCCAATTTTAGGATAGCTCCACATCTGCAATGTCAAGTCCCCCGAGTGCAGAAAAACAACAATCAGCATGCCCAAAGTCTTTAGTAATGAAAGCTGATAGCACAGATTTAATGATTGTCCTTTGTCCCGCCGCATTTTGGTTGGCTCTTTCCCCAAGTACTGTTGTCATAATTTGCTCGTAGTTGGCAGAAGTTACCATTTCTTTTAAAGACGAGACAAACTGCTGTTACCATGAACGATGTCAGGCTCAGCTCACATCCCAGCTACATCAGCTGATCTCAAGCAACCCAATCAACTGATGCAGCAGCTGATTGATGAAGGAAGTCAGCAGATAGATCACATGATTCCTTTCTATGCAACCAATTGGCGAATCTCATTCAGGGCGCCCTGTTTAAACTGCTCTGGCCTGCCTACTGTTGCTGCTTCCTCTGCAAGCTGCTTTGCAACCTGCCTCCACCCCAGCTCCTCCTTTTCATGCTGTGTCTGACTTATCAATGTCATTTCTGTTTGTCATTGATGCTGCTCTGTTCTGTTCCCAGGGGTCTTTGCTGCTGCTCTCCCTGCCTTAGGCTTTCCATGGAGGCGCATGGAAGGGCAGAGAGGTGTGCTCTCTCTGTCTTAGGCTTTTTGTACAGGCCCAAGGGAAGTTAGAGAGGCCCCAGAACAGAGCCATACCACCAAATATAACACTGCAAATGGAAATAAAGTTTTCTCTGACTAAAGTGAAATGATCATGTTTAAAACAAGCTTGTCTAAGAAGACGCATTTTGCTTCCATGTGTGTTTTTTGGAGGGGGTGGTAACTTTCAGAAATCTCAAGCAACTTTCTGACTGGATCACCAAACATTAAAGACGCAGGACTTGCTTGCTCTGCAGAGCAAACAGAGCTACCCAAATTGACAGTACATTCAAATAAAACACACTTTATTTTGAAGTACAGTGAATTTCTGGCACAGAGCTTTTACTCTGAAGTGCTGTTCCCTGCTGAGTGAGTGACTGACAGACAGCTACATGACAGAGACAGCAAACAAACTAAATGACATGGTTAAATGCAAGTATGAGGCCTTCATCTCTGAACGGAGGTCACTCAGAGCAAACTGCTGTTCTGTTGCAGTTTTGGCATCATGTCTTACTTTACCTTCAGTACACTTTACTTTGCCCATTATCTGGTTCTAATATTCATCTTCTTCTTTAGGCAAATTTTAATCGTGAGTAAAGTTAAGTGCTGGGATCTTCAAGTGTCCAACATTTTAAGTGCAGTGTATTCTTACTTTTCAACACAGTTGATATCTTGACTAGGCTGAAAACTTAATTTGCTTCAGCTCACTATGTCTCTTCCCCTAACCCCAAAACTCCAGCTGCTTTATCCTGAAGCTGCTGACTGGCAGATGCACCAGAGGTAATGTGTGACAGTGAGCTTGTTAGAGCAACTGAGCAGAGGTGAGCCGAGAGATAGGTTCCCTGGAGGTCAGACTTTCTGCAGGGCTCTCCTGACAGGAGGTGGAATATGTTTAGACAGTGAAAAGTAGGCTCAAGCTCAGTCACACAGATTTAAAAAGCTGTATAAATAAGCTGAGAAACAATTCCATTTGTCTGTCGTGTGCACATTTAACACATAAATACAGATTTCCACCCTTATTAACACGCAATCTATTCTTTTTAATTTTGGTTCTGCCCGCACGGTGATCAGATTTTGATATGTGCATTACGTCAAGACAGGCTTTGCAGGAACTCTTGAGGGACCTCAATGAAGTTAAATGGGTCACATGACATCAGAGACAAAAAAAGAAAAAACAACGCAATAACCCTTATTAGCATTCGGCTACCCCGTCGTGCACATCGTAGCGATCCCTTGAGAGTTTCCAGAGGCGATGCAGCTGTATCGGCTCTACTTATTTTTCTCTTTCCAGAGGGAGGGCATGTCTGTTCCTTGTTGAGAGGCACTTTGAAATAGCAGGAAGAAGTGGAGGTAGGTGACCTTGCAATATGTTGGGTGGATTGTTTTCTTAAGAACGTTGCCAAATTGCAATGGTGGCATTTTACACCTGACTGAGTTCTGATCACAATGTGACCTCCCGCAGATCGCGTTCCATTTGCACTACATTCAGCATGCATTTATCTTCACTCACAGTTCAAAATGGGTCAACCTGAGCAAAAAACACTCAAAGCCTTTATGGGTCTGCTTCATAGAAGACAAAGGAAAAGGAGAAACACTGGAGGAAAATAACAGAAAGGACTGTTTCTGGAGAGTTCAGTCAGAGGCTGAGCTGAACACAAACGTACACAGGCACACTCTTATATACACAGTTGGTGCATTGTTACTATAGCTTACAGCAAAGGTCTGTGCTATATAGTCCAAGGTCCATCTCACGGCACTGTACAGTTGGTACATTGGTTGTTTGGGGCAAATAAACACAAAAGGTTGCGAGGTCAGACTCATGGAAGTAGCTACATGCCCATTAGCCCACAGCGTCATTAACAGGCGGCTCGCTCAGTGTGTGACGTGCACTTGGAGATAAAATATAGGCCTATATTAATGAAGGTTCATTAGTACGGTTTTGTATTTCTCTGTAATGTAGCACAGTGTTAACAATGTTACTGATACTATTCTTTCTCACACCTTCAACTCAAACCACCAAAATATATCATTTAATCATTAAATTAATGTCGGAAACATGCAGCCAACAAGTCGACTTATGGCCCTAAATGACGACTACTGGTCGACTTGGAAAATTCTTAGCCATAACTCAGACTACAAACTGACTCCAAATAGAAATCTAAATGCTTCCAATACCAAACTCTTGTCTCGTCTCCTACAGATTGTACAAACATAAGCAGATATCTATTTACAGAGATTAAGCGACATGCTACAATCTTCTCAGAGCCCTCCTTCAAACTTACCGGGGCTGTGTGTTTGATACTCCGTTAAACTAGATTGATTTATGTTGGCTTATTCCTTTAGCATGCGGGGTAACTACCAGAGCTGAGCTTCACATGCTCATCAAATTAATGTGGCTTACACAAGATTTGCCTGGATGCATGTGATGGAGATTTACTGGGGCCTGCTGTAGGTGTGTGTGTAAAGTGTTTGAGGTGTGTGTGAGCTCTGAGAGCTGATGGATCCCAGGGAGGCTATCAGAGCTGACCAGGCCCAGAGCAGCAGGCAATAATCACATGCTTATCATCAGCCACGGAAGGAGAGGAAACAGAGCCGGACAGATTCACACAGCCCTGGATAAGCTGGGTGTGTGAGAGTGTGTGTGTGTGTGTGTGTGTGTGTGTGTGTGTGTGTGAGTAAAGGGCCTGAAAAATGTTTGATATACATGAATGCAGAGCGCATATGTACTGCGTAAAAATATACAGCCTCTTTCAGACATGCACATGCACAATTTAACATGTCAGTCTCTTGTCTGAATATCAGCACTCTGGTCACATTTATGTGAAAATCAATGACAATCTTTCAGGTCGAACATGAACATTTCCGTGTCACTTTTAACGTGGCACAAGTCTGAATTGGACATCATCAGATTAACGTCATGGTTAAACATGCAGAGAAAGAGGAAGACAAATGCACGTCTTGTCTGCTTCCTAAAATCTGTGTAATAAATGTGTTATTTTAATCTTAGTTGTGGATCCATTCTCAATTAACCTCAAGTGATTCGCAAAGGTGTCAAGTTTGTAAAAAAACACACTTTATTTTTAAGTACAGTGAATTTCCAGCACAAGTCTTTTATTTTGAAGTGCTGTTTCCTGCTGTAGAGTGAGTGACTAACTGACAGCTACTTGAGAGAGACAGCAAACGCGTTCAACGACACAGCAAAACACAAATATGACACTGAATATATTAAACTGTGTGGACCCTGAAGTAATGACTAAGGAGAAATCTGGACCCTGTGGAAGGACCACTGCACCACAGACTGTATAAAACAGGCAGCTGAGTTTGATCTCTAATATTAAATGGATATATTTTAGTCATTATTGGGAGCTGGGGCGAGCATCCCTCACATTTAAAATGATAATTAATGAAGGTTTTAATGACAAAAAAAGTTTAAAATCCATCACAAAAAACTTCCTCCTTCTGATCAAACATTAAGTCACCTCCTCTCACTCTCTCTCTCTCTCTCTGTGCGCCGTCTCACACACCAGGGGTCAAACACTGCACATACATGGAGTTCATGTCATAGATGTCCTGTCATGTTTGAGTGAGCAATTACATAAATGTCCTCCATGTCTGATTGACAAAAAGCCATCACTTTAACAGATAGGTGAAGCCAGCAGTGTTCATGTCTGAAAAGGGCTTGTGACACAATCTTTCTGACAAACAGAAACTCTACAACCTTATTTATCACCTGTAGAAGATGCATACAAAACCTGTTGTCATTTATCTGATACAGTGTGATGTCTAAACAGCCAGTCCAGTGATGACACGAAAACTGAAGAAAGACTTTATTTAATGCAGCATTATTGCCTCAGGTGTTTTATTTTTTCATTTTTAATCAGTACTTTATGAGCACCAGCAATTCCCTTCTTTAGTTTTCTGCACTCCATCTAAAACATTGTGTGTGCATCACTCTAAGTCAAGGTACCATTAAAGGGATAGTGCACCCAAAAATGAAAGTTCAGCCATTATCTACTCACCTGCCGATGGAGGCTCAGGTGAAGTTTCAGAGTCCTCATGTCACTTCCGGAGATCCAAGGGGAGAGTGGGTAGCAGCACAACTCCACCTAATGGAGGCTGACGGCACCCCAGATTAAAACGTCCAAAAGCACATAATTGAAGCCCCAACATAAAAAGTTGTTTGGAAAAATGTCGGGGCTTCAGGACACTTGTATGGAGATATTTTGTGGTTTCAATTTCACTTTTTATGTCGGGGCTTCAATTATGTGTTTTTGGATGTTTGAATCTGGGGTGCCGTCAGCCTCCATTAGGTGGAGTTGTGTTGCTACCTCCTCTCCCCTTGGATCTCCGCAAGAGATGTGAGGACTCTAAAACTTCACCTGATCCTCCCTCGGCATATGGGTGAGTAGATAATGGTTGCGTTTTCATTTTTGGGTGCACTGTCCCTTTAAGGGTGTAGCTGTTCCTTTACACCCCTACGAAATGGTGTTTCTCTTAGTAGGATGGGTCCCCCCAAGGAAGGATCCTACAGAGGCCAAGCAAGAGTCCTTCCAAGCATTCAATCAACACACATTGGAACAGGCTAGTGAGTGTCCCCAGGTGTGTGTCATTAACCCTCTGGGGACTGAGGGGGTTTCAGGGTACTGTGATAATTTTGGCACTCTCTAATGTTGTCGTACAATTTGAACAAATGTAAGCAGTATTGTCAGAATCACATGGACACTTAGCGCTCCGTCACTAGTGTAAATGATTCATTTACAAACTTTTATGTTTTATACGAATCCTGCCGAGCTCCACTGGCACAGATTTCATTAGTGTCCTCCACTGAGGATACACACATGCATCTTTGAAAATTCTCTGAGGGAAGGACTCTGTCCTCTGTATAATTTGAAGGATCCTTGACATTGGAACAGTCCTTAGACGGGATCTGATGACGTAACATCTTTGAAATTCATAAATTCATTTAAGGATCCTTCCTTGACTTTGAGAAACACCTAGAGACTTCCTTAATTGCACCCATGTCCCTCAGTCTGTTCCTTGCATCTTAGACCCACCCCTGAAGATGAGGGGATGCAAGAAAAAGATGCGAGGAGAGGAGTCGAGGAAACTAGACGTCCTGTCCTTTGAGCCGTCACAGCTGAATCAGCTGTCAGTCAGATTTTACAGCTCTGTGGTGAGTTCACATTGCATTTGTGTGCACAGACAGTGTCTTAAGTGTAAAAATTGTAATTATGTATTAAAAAAAAATCACTTTTAGGGTGTGTGAGAGAGTGTGTGTACTCACGTGGGGTCCTCTGTCGCAGTGTGCTGTTCCTCTAGTTCGTGGGCTTGTTTTAACCAGGGCACCTTGGCCTCCACTGGCAGGGACTCTGACAGAGAGACAGAAAATTAGTTACACTCCAGTCATCCCAGTGTGACAACAGTGATCAGAGCCTGGATTCATCAAGCACCTCAGAGTGGGAAATTGGTTCTAACTGGACCTAACTGGTTTCTCAACCTGGGAGAGTCATCATGTCTGCAGCAGGATTCAGAGCTGTCCTCGCAGGAGCTCCCAGCAGGAGGTGAGTGACAGAGCAGAAATGAGTAGGCACGGACAGACTGCATATAATATAGAACATCTGATGAATAACGACAACACCAAGATATTGATTAAAACCGCTGCTAAATTATTTGTGCCTGAGTTAATTGCTCCATCCACTCGGGAGAAAATGAGCTCATTTACATGAGAAAAAAAGTGGCTTGATTGAGCTCATTTCACTTCAAACCTCCAGTACTGGGCGCATTTAACGATTTCCTCTCTAGTAAATGTGATTTTAAAAAAAATAAAATGCAAATTGTGAGCTTGCAGGAAGTCATTAGTCAAAACAAAGTTGGGAACAAATTGTCAGTCAACAGACAACACAGTATCAACAGTATCATAGTTAGTTCTGGATGCATGGCACTCGAGGCTGTGGCCAATTGTTGCCTGGTTATGCATGATGCACAGAAATAGCTTTTCTCAGTCGACACTGGCAGCATTTGAAAACTGTGTTTGTGTGCTGTGCTGGGTAACAACCAAGACTGTCAAATCAACCATAATAAGGGACTGTATGAAAATGATTTAAGTGGGGAGAGAAAATGTTCATGTCTGACTGAGAGAAAGATTTGCTGGCGAGTGACCATGTGGGATAACATCCACCAAGTTGGTATTAAGAGCTACTCAATGCACAGCACATTACATACAACTAATGTTCCAAATTATTGGCTTAATATCCACGATCAGCATGTTTCCTCACACTTTACTGAAAGCTACAGTTGGTAACTTTTATATAAATAATTCTTTGTCATGTTTGCTAAAACTGTCACTACATCCAGACCAGGGATAGGTACCGAAACCTGGTATTACATGAGCCCCTGGGGCAAAATGATCAGAGGCCCTTTTTAAATAGGAGATGTGCAAATTTGCAGGAAAGCCCAATCAGTCTTTTTTCAGCATTGGCAGTATAAAAACAAAATTGGGGAGTGCAGCAAAATGCCGCCTACCTACTTTTGTTTATACAGAATGTGCCTTTTTCGGGGCAATGGGGGGCGTGAGCAAGTAACAAAACGTGTAGCTCAGCGTGTGACGTAAACAGTGACGTGGGAGGGAAGCCGCGGCTGGTCAGTCCTTCGGCGATTCTCTCGTAAGTCGGCCCGTTCTTCACCGTCCCCGTCATCTGACGGTTAATGGCCTCTTCGTTTGCGAGGACAAGGAGGGCGCGCAATTCCTTGTCTCCCCAGTTGCTCATCTTTACAGTGTCTGTCAGGTTTGTGTTTCCCTCTTGCTACTAGCTGCTCGCTAATTCCTGCTATCAGCTGTTTCCTGTTTATCCACCGCCAGTGGGTCGCACGTGCGGCGCCATCAACAGCTCCTCCCACAATCAATCAATCAATCAATCAATTTTATTTATAAAGCCCAATATCACAAATCACAATTTGCCTCACAGGGCTTTACAGCATACGACACCCCACTGTCCTTAGGACCCTCACAGCTGATAAGGAAAAACTCCCCAAAAAAACCCTTTAATGGGGGAAAAAACAGTAGAAACCTCAGGAAGAGCAACTGAGGAGGGATCCCTCTTCCAGGACGGACAGACGTGCAACCACAAGTCAGCAACAGCCCCTCCCGTTGCGGAAGGTCGCCTCTGTCTTTTTAATTTAAAAAGGTTCCGCCAATATGTCTACCCTACGAGGCGGAAAATTGGGCGCCTTGGATCAACTCGCCATCCCGCCTCTGTGTGTCTAAACGCTTGCAGCTTGCCGGCAAAACGGCCCAACGTCATTCTGTATTGTGATGTCAGGAATATTATTTATATCGTGACTTTGCTGTTGTAAAAATGACTGTTGCTGCCCTGGAAATAACATTTAGTTTCATTTACAAATAATCCCGTTAAGAATTTATTTGTTTTTAAATGTCTATATTTTTCTAAAAATTCTTTAATTATTTAGAAATGAAAAGAACTTATAAGAACAGTCTTGATCACTGCTCGTGAACTGCAGTTAAACTGTCAAACTAGGCAGTGAATCAAGATTCTGTCACTTTCTCACCTCAAATGTTTTCACAAACAGATTTTAGCACACTGTTTAGCTGTAAAATGAGAAAGACTGTGACCTGGACGGCACGTTGAAAACGGCTGAGCCAAATCAAAGCGTATCGTAGCATGGTGGACTCTTGCAAATGCCATTAGAAGCACTATGAGGGGGCAGAGGAAGATAATTGTTTTCACAGCTTATCTATCTCATGCACTACTGTCAGGATTAGGGATGTCAACGGTTAACTGTTAGTCTGTTAACCGCTGAAAATATTTTTGGCTGGTTACACATGTGGGTGTACAGGTTAATTTTTATACTCTTCTTTGTTTTCTTCATGTTTATTTCATTTTGATGGAACTAACAACTGTGTTTCACTGAAATCTTATTGTATGATTTCATGGGACAAATAAATGCGTCATTGATTGATTTTATTGCACTGCGCACAAGCCGGGTCAGGTGGGAGCTAACGTTAGGTCGTGGCACCACTCACGGCAGATTAATGCTGGCAACACCGCCACGACCCAACAACAACTCGTAGCTCTGTTGGCACCGTTAGCAGTGTTAGCCCGGCTAGTAGCGCTAACACAAAGCTGAAAATGATGCCAAATGCCAAAATGATGATTATTTTCACTGTCAGTTAATCTGTTGATCATTTTCTTGATTAATTATTATTATTATTGTTATTGTTGTTATTATTATATTATTTATTATAATTTGGACTATAAAATGTCAATAAACGGTAAAATCGATCAGTGTTTCCAAAAGCCCAAGATGACGTCTTTAAATCTCGTTTATCCACAATCCAAATATATTCAGTTTAATGTCATTGAGGAGTGAAGACACCAACATTTTTTTCATTTAAAAAGCTAGAATCAAAGAATTGTGATGTTTGTATGTTTTACTATTTCAACTGATTAATTGATCGTCATCATATTAGTCACAGATTAATTTAATTGTTGACAATCGATTAGTCGTTGCAGCTCTACTCACAGGAGAGATTTGTAAATCTGAAGGAAAGAACTCTTCTACCAAAAAACAATTTCCCTTCAGTCTAAAAGTCCCTAATGTTTTTGAACAGTCCCTAATGTTGTGTTTCCTTTTTACACAGGCTCAGAGAGAGCAAAGTGACTGAGTTTGGCCTGAGTCTAAAACAGACTTCTATTATTATGGAAAAAAAGCTCTTAACTGGCATTCAGAGACACGCAGCGCACACGTATGCAGAACCACGAGCTTCTTTGGGAGAGAATGACGAGCTTTTAAAGAATCCAGCAGTTTAATGAGCGGGGATGCTCGTTTGCGGCGGAGGACGGATCATAAATTAGGGCCACATGATGGAGGCTGATGCAAATGAAGGCTGTTGTTTTTATGATGAAGGTGGTGACTGTGGGCATTGAGGACAACACACACACACACACACACACACACACACACACGCCACCACAGCTAATGCGCTCAGCGTGACTGAAAAGAGCCCTGAGTCACAACTGCAGTGCTGTTCAGACCACCATATATCACACACTTGAGGAGAACATACACGTGCACACAGAACCCATGGAAAAAAGAACCATATGAACACATGTTATATTATATTAATGCTCTGCAGTATATAATGTATGTTATTCAGCTTCTACTTTAAATCAACCTGTGGATCAGCATGGTGCTTGTACATATAATGTTTTAGTACTGCATGGTCTGGATATGTAGTTCTGTACCAAATGTACAGTACAGATGTTGCTGCAGTGCTGCTATGTGTTTTTTAGAGTTCAGATAAATAAAGGTATCCAATGAAATGCCAAGTTTTTTATACTGATCTGGAAAAATGTAAAAGCCATATACATATATAAATATATCATATATAAATATACAATGATGAGGGTGTTAAAGTATGGTGAAATAGTAATGAGAAAGAACATAAGATTCCATTTTTCCATATGTGTAGATTTGGGAGAGACACAAGGGACACATCCCCACAATATATAGAGAATACTGTGAAACTACTATTTGCCTAAATCACTGAACTCAACAGGCCTTTAATTTCTTTTACACTTTTTTGATTTTTGAACACTTACAGACTAAAGAGATATAAATAACTTTCCAGGTAATCAAGGTATTGACATATTCAGAGTTTATGACAGCTTTGGCAGAAGTCACCGCTTTTTTCGGTAAATTTCAATAAATTATGGTCTTCTCTGGTGCTCATGGTTTTAGTAAGATGAACTGAACCAAGCTAACGATGTGTAGCATCTCCAGTTTAAATATTATATTTATATGTGCGATCTACACAGCTAACTAACATTAGCTCAAGTGGGTAGCCAACAATGAACTGTTTGGCAACCAGACCAGGCCTCTAATTGAGACAGACCTTTAGTTGTGACAATATGTAGCTACACCAGGCAAGTAAAAGGGACTGGCCGCTTAATTGGGACTAGGGTTTTAATTAGAATTTTACAGTACACGGAGTATGAGTACTAGTCAACCCCTCATCCCTTATAAACATAAAAGTAGCAGGGGACTTTTACTTTGACAAAATCAAAGACATTACACCATAAATTGATGCAGGAAAGATGCAAATTGTTGCATAAAAATTCACAGTAATACAGGAAATTAACTGTTTGACGCTCAAAATATTCTGGTAGAGGACCCCCGCTTTCATATGTGTCCCCCCCAAAAGTTAAAACGAAACTTACGCCCTTTCTTTTGTAAACAGCTTGTGTTCATGCCTCAAGCACCCAGTCGCCAGTTTACAATTACAAGTTTCATACATATCCTATTAACGTCTCTTAAGTAAGGTAGTTTAGGAGCTGACTCTCATCGTGGGGTGCAGGGTAGGGCTGCACGATAATATCAGCATGTCATCGGTATTGGCCGATTTCAGCTTTAAAATGAACTATCAGACACAGCCAACACGATGAATGAATATTACATACATACAATAATACATACAAAGTGTTGTGTTTCTTGTCTATATCTGCCATCTCCATCTCCATGCTAATTCCAACTACAGGAGAGACTTGATGATCAATGAAATTAGCTGGTGAAAAAAGTGGATATATTGATATTGGGAATCGTTATCCGCCAAATAAGTTGTCATATATTGGAATATCAGATATCGGTCAGATAGTGGAGGGGATGGTGGATGGTGTGACCACAGACCACTGCTTAGGATCAACAAACAACAAACCCGGTGATTTTTCTTAAGTCATTCCTGTTGCTTTCAGGCAGCGGACGTGGGTGTTTTTTAGCAATGTGCGGCTGATTTTCCAGCACCTTTTTGTCCTCAAACATAAGTGTTTTGTAGTGACCAGTGGCTGTTTTTCCAGCAGGGTTAGTGCCACAAAAAGTGGCTGTTTTACACTGCGACATTGCTGCTTTTCCAGCAGGATTATGCCCCCAAAACTGTGTATTTTAAGCCAAAACATGATCTTTTCCGACCATAATCAAGTGTTTTTTTGACCACACTTAGCTACACATTAGTGTCGTTGAAACTTAATGTCTCAACATATCTGCTATATAATAATGTGCAAATGTAATGGATCCATGGTTTGCAGAAATGCACAATGAGTTAGCCTTCTGGTCCAAATAAATTCCTCCCTTTATCCAGTAGGAGAATGTTTATATAATAAATAATACAAAAAATAAAGACAATAGACATTTGTAAATGCCTGTCTATTATGGCCTTAGCTTCCTTACAACACACACACACACACACACACACACACACACACACACACACACACACACACACACACACACCGCTCTCTGTCAATAATAAGTGTCCTACCTCTCGGCTTGTGGCAGGCAATAGGGACCAGACAGTCTTCTTTAACGTGAGGTTTCAGTGACGCGTCACAGCCTCCGATGTGCTGCCCACGATGGTCGATGCACAGAACCACACGGTATCGGAGGCCGCGTCCGCACGTCACTGTGCACTGCAGTGGGATGACAACTCACATTACCTCACATATTATACACTTCACAAGCAGCATCAGTCAATTCCAGTGACTGAGGTTGTGTCTAACAGTTATTTTTATTAACGATTTATAAAGTGCTTCGCAAACTTTTTGGCGTGTTACCATTTTAGTTTACTTGTGATCCGACCAGTTTATAAGTCCGTTGTGGTCGTTGAGCCCATTTGAATAGTAATAAAATGAAATGATTCAGTAATGTTGAAGGAATGGAAAAAGACTGTTACAATAAACTCAACTTTGTGTAGCAGAAATATTTTTTTTTCTTTTTTCCTCCTGTGTTAATCATCTCGTTACCCCTCAGATTGATTTTTTCTCCTCCTCTGGGAGTCCTGACCCTCAGGTTGGAAACCACAAAATTAAACTCCAATTATTTTTGGATTAAGTGATTCATCGTTCAGTCTACAAAATTCCAATAGTGGAAATGCTTAGAACAGTTTTCCAGAGTCCAAGGTTAAGTGTTTGCTTTGCTCATAATGTCTGAGCAACAGTCCAAAGCCCAAAGATCTGTCATTTACAACGGTATAAAACAGAGGAAAGCAGCAATCAGCAGCACAGTGGCCAGAATAAAATACTGGGATAGGACGTTTCTGTAAACCACAGATATGCTACATTAAAACATTTCAAATGTGTCATATCAGTGTTTCTAAAGTGATGTAGTTGACAGACCACTGTTTGAGACCAACAAACAATGAAACCTAATTTTAACCAAGACACTGGGACATTTCCAACCGTATGTGGCAACCAAAACTGAGTATTTTTGACAAGAGGTCTGGACATTTCCGACCGTGTTTGTGATGACAAGATGACAATAGAAGGGATCAATAAAACATATCTGACTCTTATTCTGATTAGAGATGTCAAGACATTTTCAGCTGTGATTGTGTCAACTAAACCGTTATTCATTTGTAAGATATCAGGACATTTTAAATTATATTTTTGGCAACAAAACTTGGTATTCTTCAACCAGATGTCAGGACATTTCCAATTGGTTTGTGGCAACACAACTGAGTATTTTTTAACGAGACGTCAGGATATTACTAGCTGTGATTGTGGCGACAAAGCCGGGTATTTTTTAACAAGATGTTGGGACATTATCAACTGTGTTTGTGGCAACAAAACCCAATATTGTTAACGGGACATTGGGACATTTTTAGCTGTGTTTGTGGCAAAACAACTGAGTATTTTTAACATGATGTCGGGACATTATCAGCTTGTTTGTGGTAACAAAACCGTAAAGCTTTAATGTGAGGTTGGGATATTTTCAGCTGTGTTTGTGGTGACAAAACCTGTATTTTTTTGCGAGTTGTCAGGACATTTTCAGCCGAAAAGAAAAAAAAGTATTTTTAAAGAGCTGTCTAACCATGTTTGTGACAACCAAATTGGATATTTTAAGCCAAACATGATGTTTTCCCAACTCTAACCAAGTGGTTCATGTGCCTAAACATAACCACAGCATTGTCACTACATAAAAATTACAATTTAGAGCTTAAGAAACATCAAGTGTTAACATATCTGCTTCATATGAAACATACAAATGTACAAAGGTAGCATAACTGTGGTTTGCAGAAACACACAATGCTACCATTTGATTCTGGCTGTTTGATAACTGATTTAAATGGTTTATTAATTATCATTTTTGTTGCTAATTAATTTTCCGTTGACTTATCGATTAATGTACTCATCATTCCAGCTCTAAAAGTGATCTCCAAGACTTCATTTTTCACAAGTGATAGAGGAACACAAGAGACAAAAGTAAAACTGAAGAGAAAACAGGTGGATTTTATACGTCCAAATAAAACCAATTGGTGCTTTATAATTCAGACTCACTGACCTGTGACCACTCCATGGCCACCCACTGGGGGCAGGCGAAGACGTTGCATATCTGTCGGGTGGTAGGTCGAGGGGAGTGGGTGCACTTCCACTCCTCCACCTGGGAGAACTGTCCGTGGGTGTCCTCCTCCACGCACAGCACGCTGCGATCCTGCCAGCCGCCTCCTTCACCACAGGACACCGAGCACTGGGTCCAGGGGCCCTGCTCCCAGCTGCACACACACAACAGGGGCCAAGCTCACTTAACGCTTTCTCAAAACATTAAACAATGCATTTAACATTTGATGACACTATAGTGCCAGGACCTACATTTAAAATATCTGGATGTTTTTGTTCCTAAAGCAAGTTCATGTTGTCTTAGACCACAGTTTTGATGGAGAGCTGAAGTGGGAGCACAGAGGGAGAGACATGAGGCAGAGATACTGTATGAGGTAAAAGTAACAGGTGCATGCCGGTGTTCTGAGAACAACTGGAGGTTTGTTATTTTAATTTGACCGCTGATTTGGGCTGATCACCAACATGTTGAGCAGCTGCTGCAGCAGCAGTGGCTGTGACACACAGCTTATGGAGGCAATTAAGGTACTTTAAAACCCCTTAGTGCCCAATTTTTGCAATTTGCGTCAAAATCACATTCCCTCTGTGAGCCATAACTCAGACAAATCTGAACATTATCATCACATAGTACATTTTCAGATCCAGTGCGACTTATACATGCAGAAGATCATGTCATTATCAGATGTGCATAAATCCACTTAGAAATAATCAGGGACAATGCTGCTTATATATCTCCAAAACTGATCATTTTAGCCTGAGAATCATCATGTTTTGATTTTTTTGTCAGCATTAAAATCCAGAAATAACAAACTCTTCATGTTGCAAAATACTGCATATTGATAGCAATATGTTTTCATTACTAAAGGCTGGAAAGTTCAAGTAACATCCCAGGAACACTGACACGATCCGCTATCCTTTCATATACAGATAATTGCCCTGTGGACGGGTCGAGGCCAGGGGTGATTGTGTTGATTCTGTCAGAAGGCCCACAGTGTCAGACTTGAAAATAGAGCCGTTAAATATTGGTCAGGACCGTTTCAATGAAGATCTGCTTTAAGGATTTAGGGGCATCTAGTGGTGAGGATTGTAGACCGCAACCAGCTGAAAATTCTCCCGGTTGGGATTCCTTAAGTGTTCACATTATCACTCCGACCTTGTCACATACTGACATATATACCAGGGGCGATTGCTCTGAGACAACAAGGGAGGCTGAACTTCCCCTAAAATTTCATAGAAGAAATGGTCAAATATGCACTACTGAATTTACATTAAAATAAGAATTTACAATGCATTAAACGTGCGTTTAACATCATGACTATGATGTTCAAACGTCAGCTGTTTATCACCAGTTTTCAAACGCGACCTCCCTGTCATACATTCTCGTGTCAGCACGGTGGACGCGGAGCCTCCAAGCATTCCTATGAGACAGCGCTGAGCAGGTTTTTTTCATGCAGCAAAGCGAGACGGTCATTGGATAAATGCGACAAAATCGTCACTTCCAGGGAGGCTCAGCTTCCCTGGGACCTAATGGAGCGGTAGGCGGGAGAGGACGCTCGGTGTCTGCATGATGATTGGAGGAATTGTCTAAAAGGCTGAACCCCTTTGTGATTGACAGCGCTTTGGAAATACACACCGGCACCATCCCATTTCGAGCTCAGTCCCATGAGGATATTTGCGAGTGGCGTCTTCTGACAGAGTGCCGTCCAGAGTTCCTTATTTCCATAAGCGATATAGTTCATTTTCACCGTTTGTACAGAGTTCAGGTGTTTAAACCCATCTGAACATCTTGGTACCCTGTGTGCATTGGTTGTTGACGTTGTGGGATTCCATGTCCATTTCAGTTTGTAACATGCATCATTTGTTTTAAAAATATGCTTCTGTTTTCACAGGAAATGTACAGATTGCGTACAGTCTCTGTAGCATCATGAATTTAAGTTTTTTTCCTTTGACAACAAACACGCATAGTTATGTTTTGCCGACACATGCATGTGGTTGGGTTTAGGAAAAAAGAACAAGGTTTGGCTTTACGATCTTACAGGAAGTGATCACCGGCCTCCTGGTTGAAAGTTTCTTTCTTACTTTTCGCCCCCTTAACTGATGTTGTTGTGTAGCCACATTTCCCCCTGATGCCACCAGGCTCTGTTACAAAAGAACGGTGACCAACCGCATATCATGTCAGTGTGAATGGACAGCCTTTTTGGTCGGTGTGTGACACCAGAAGTCGCTGCCCAAGCACCGCTGTTCCACAACCTCAGAGTGAGACCAGGTTGGATAAATGAAGATCCAGATGTTCAGGAGGTTTTTACTGGGAGACAAATTCACAGAGGTCTCTTCCTCCATAAAACAAACGGACCAGGTGATTTAAACCGGTAAAAACTCAGAGTGAAGCAGTTTATCGCTAAAAATAAAAGTGTTTTGCAGAGGCTATTCGGCTCGTCGTGGAGGGGCTGCGCGAGTGTGGCTGACCTGAAAATGCAAATGGCCCTATCTAGAGCCAGTGTTTGGTTTTTCCGTTCTGTGCTACTGTATAAACATGGCGGTGCAACATGGCAATTTCTATAAACAAGGACTCGCTCCCTATGTAGATACAAACGGCTCATTCTAAGGTAAGTAAAACACAACAGTTCTTATTTTCAGGTGATTATACACCAAAGAAAACAGACTTATTATATTTTATTCCATTTCTGCCAATATATCCTCCTAAATCCTACACTGGACCTTTAAATCACCCAGTATATGATTTTTCACAGCTAATGTCGAGTCCACTTTAAACAAACTTTACAATCAGCAGTCAGTAATTTACCCCATGATACTCCCTCACACACAGCTGGCAGCAGCCTTGCTCCTGTTGCACCTTGTTGCACCATGTAAACATGAATGATAATGCATCGAGATGCTCAACCCTGATATGATTATCTGCATGTTGAGACCTCAAAGACAAGAGCATTAAATCATCAAAAGGACGGCACTCCAATTAAATGATTTCAAAATGCATGGAGGTTTCAGGCAGGCATGGAAACGAGCAACAACAAATGAACCAATAAATCATGGAATCAGACGCCTGTCATAAATTGAAACGAGGCCATTTCCACAATTGTTAAGCTCCCAAAACACAAACCAAGGGCCAGGTTTTTTATACTGTGGACACAAATGAGTATATGTATAAAAACAACAGTGCACTGTTTACAGAGCTATTATCAGACAAACCACAGTAAAAATGTATCCAGTGCAAATAAGTCAGAGATAATCTAGACATACATGCACTGAAACATTTCAACAGTTATTTAACATGTCAGTGGAGATTAAAGTCAAGAGGGCCCTGTGGGGAAAAGCCTCACACCTCCAGTACAGATACACACACACATGAACAAACGCTCTCAGCTCTGATCCAACATGCTATAGAACATATGCTGGTGTGCAGCTGCAGCGCGCCGCACAGCCAAGCACGCCTGAAGGAAATGATGGCTTATTATCGTTCTCTCCCTGTGACAGCAGTCACCACCAATCACACCCGATGGGACCGCTGAGCCAGGAGCTGAGCTCACAGAGCTGAGAACACCACATCTACAGAGCACACAGCCAACTACTTCTGGGACGAATCCTAGAATTAAAAAAAAATAAAATCATATGCAAAACTGGAGCGCTGTCTGTCCCCAACGGAGAAATGAAGTCAGACTGAAGAGGAGAGACGCCTACGTTGATTGATGGGTAATGCTTTACTTTGGGAGACAGCTGCTGTGGAACAGAACTTACTCCGGTTTTGCTCATTCTCCATGTAAAATGGCAGCAGGTTGGGAAAAGGTATTTCAATTTTCTTTTTTTTTTTGGTCTAAGGGACGGTAGAGAAGAATAATCTATTTGCTTTTTACAGTTATGCTGAGGACAGTGTGAGTTTTTCAAAAACTGAAACATCAGGTTCAGTTTTGGCAAAGTGGTGCAGAGTTTGTTTCTCAGAAAGTAATTACAGTTTAGAAGAGAGCTGGCACAACATCAGATTTTCACTGGCAGCACGGTGCTGCAGTGGTTAGCATTGTCGCCTCCCAGCAAGAGGGTTCGAACCTTAGTGTGGGGGGGCCCTTCTGTGTGGAGGTTGCATGTTCTCCCCGTGTTAGCGTGGGAATTTAAAAAATAACGATGATGCTATCAGTCACATTTACCTTTAACATTGTTTATGCTGTGTTTTGCCTGTTTGGCAAATGAATCACACTTAAAATACGAGTGTAGGGAGGTAAACACAGAGTCTGTAATCATAACTGTACACAGGTGTACAAAAAGGCTCTTTTAAGACTCTTCACAGCTCCATATTACATCTCAGACCTGCTAGTCCCTTATGAGCCTCTGCGTAGTCTGAGATCCTCGGGCAGAGGTCCTCTGTTTGTTCCAGAGTCCAGACTGAAGACTAAAGGGGACAGAGCTTTTGCAACCAGGGCCCCGAGGCTCTGGAATGACCTGCCCGAGGATATAAGGCTGTCTGAATCACTGGGTTTATTTAAGTCTCTCCTAAAAACGTACTTCTATTGGAAAGCATATCCTGACTTCATCTGAGCTGTCTGTCTATGTTATTGCTTTTACTTCCCATTTATTATCCTGATTTTACTTTTGGCCTTCTTTATTTTATCTTTTACTTTAGTGACATTTAATGATTACATTTGCTTTATTCTCCTTGTGTTTTAAACATGTTTCATTTTACTCTACAGCACTTTGCAACTGTGTTTTAAAAGGTGCTATATAAATAAAGTTTATTATTATTATCAATATTATAAACAGAGTGATCACACTTGAAGGTATATTACACAGGATCGTTGGTTACTGTTGCAAACACACTTGCTGGCAAAGTGAAAAAACAAAGCCAGCTCCAGATTCACCCTCGTTTGGCATTTCACCGTGCTATATTTGTGTTTTTTCAGCGCTGTGTCTCTTGGATGTCTGCTGTGTACGGACTGGCACCTGGTCGCTACCTTTTTATAAAAATGCTGTGAGGATACACGCACACAAACGTCCTGAACACAGAAAATAAAAAGAAAATAAATAAATACAGGCAGAGGGCAGAGTCTCTGCAGAAAATGTGCCACTACACACTAAGAGTAGGGCTGCAACGATTAGTCGACTAATCGATGACGAATCGACTATTAAAATAATCGGTGACTATTTTAGCAGGCGACTAATTCAGCTGTCAGTTGACTAACTCAGTTTGAGTCATTTTTCAGAGAGTAGTACTATAAAAGTACCCCAAAATACTCTTATTGCAGCTTCTTACGTTCAGATATTGGCAGCTTTACACACTCTCCCATGACGGTGAACTAAAACCCTTTGGCGTGAGTATGAAACAAGACATTAGATGACATAATTTTGGGGTTTGGGAAAGACAGACCGACATTTTTCAACATTTTAACACATTTTTCGATAAAATGATTAGTCGACTAATCGAAGAAATAATTGACAGATTAGTCGACAATGAAAATAATCATTAGTTGCAGCCCTAACTGAAAGTGGGTCATAAGTGATGATTGAGAGGGATTACTTCTATATGAGTCTTTATATTGTTTTTAGGAAACCCTGCATGGTATACCTTTAATGGATAGTGAAAAGACAACCAGATGGCGGGGGGGAGGAAGACAACACAAGAACAGAAAGAAAAGGATATGACGTAAGGTGCACTGGGTTATTTACACGATATTATCTGATGTGTTTTATTAACATGATATCAGTATTTCACTTTCCAATATCACGTTTATTGTCAATACTGCTATATCGGGACACCATAATTTACAATGTGCAGAGAGAGACCCGTCTCTTTCGCTTTCTTAAGTCAACTTTATTTATGCAGCACTTATGTAGTACAAAAGTTTGAGTGATAAAAGCAATAAAATAACAATGACAGTAATGACGCCATAATCTTTACTGTCATTATTGTACCTATAGCACAGTGTTTTTACAGTAACAGCAAAAAAGACAATCACATTACGCACAGTTAAAGGCTGGTGAGTAAAAGTGTGTTTTAAGTTGACTTTTGAAAGTCTCAATGGAGGGGGAGAATCAGAGGGTGGAGGAAGAAAATTCCAGAGTTCTGGGGCAGCGATAGCCCTGTCCCTGTAACACCTAGTCCTGGATCTTAGGACAGACGTAAGAGGAGAGGGGAGCTCTATGATGTCAGAGGGGGCGAGGCCGTTTAACACTTCGTAGACAAACATCAGAATCTTAAAATGTATCATGTAGCTAATAGACAAACTGTGTTAGGAGGCAAGAGTAGGGGTAATGTGCTCCCTCTTTTTTGACCTCGTTACAACTCTTGCTGCTGCATTTTGGACTAGCTGAGGACGTGATAAACACGACTGAATAATACAACACACTGCAAGAGTTGAAGTGGGAGGATATAAAGGCGTTGATGACTTTCTCCGGGTCAGAAGTACAGAGAATTGATCTGAGTTTGGAAATGATGTGCAGCTGCATGAAACTTAATTTTACTACTTGACTGATTTGTCTGTCAAACTTCAACTCTGAATCAAACAGAACTCCAAGATTTAACAGAGAGGATTAAATGGCCAAGATGAGGAGAAATAATGCTGTTGTCCAAATAAAATAACTTGAGTTTCCATCTCATTGAGCTGGAGAAAGTCTGAAGTCATCAACTCAGATCATAATCAGATGAAACAGTAAAACTAGGCAGCATTGATCAGATATAAACCAAGACTCTGTTGCTGTGTTGCCTGTTTGTTGCCTAAAATGTCTTCAGAGACGTATTTTAGTGCTCTGTTTTCTGTTATATGAGCATTTGTGAAGGAGGCGGCTGCCATATTGTTTCCTGTACTGTAAAAAACTGCAAAACTAAGCAGGGCTGATCAAATATGAACAAAGATTCTGTCACTGTGTTGCCTATTTCTTGCCTCAAATGTTTTCAGAAACATATTTGAGCTCACTGTTTAACTGTCATTCAAGTTCATTTGTCACCAGCTGGCGGCCATATTGTTTCCTGTGTCAAGAAGGCCAAGCTGCGTTATTATGTCACCCACCAGTGTGAGCGTTTATTGGTCCAGTGCGATGCAGTGTGATCTGGTAGTTGTTGGTTTTATACCTCTTGGGCAAAAGCCAATTTCTGCAGCCTTTTCTCTCTGTTCCCTCTGGTCATGTGGCACCAATTTCAAAAGAATTTGTGTCTTTATACTGCATAGACAGCTCAGTGTAATGAAAAAATCAACATTAAAAAAATGAGTCTTTATTTTAAACTAGGAATATGAAACTGTGAGGCTAAATCAGCTTTGGGGAGCTGTCATGTCACATTTTAATGTAGATAAATTCCTCCCAGCTACTTTTGTGGAGGATTTACAGCTTCTCTCCCCGAAAGTTTAACGTGTTCAAATGACTCTCTGTAACTTTCATTTACATCCTTCATGCTGGTACTCCTTTTACATCTGGTTACAGGGTGCATCAGTGGATGTATTCAAACCAGTCATCATATCACTGAGCACTTCCTGCTCACTGATGTCCTGTGATACAGCTCGCCAACACCCTGTCCACACTGGCAATATGTGAAACAATAGAGGTTAGACAGCAGTGATCTTCTGTTTTGTAGCTTTTAGGATGAAGGATTGTAACAGTTACTCACCGAGGCAGAGGCTGGAAGTGATCATACGGCATCACCTCTTTGAATCCATCACTGGAGGAGACAAAATATCACAACACACTGTGAGTTTATGAGACTGTTATGTCAGACAGCAGCTGTAGTCACGTGGTCATAAGAATCTTGACAAAGCATATGTGATAACTGTGCGCCCACACAGAGCGCTCATTAAGAGCACTCTGGCCTTCAAGGTTATGATGAAGTGGTGGAGGAGTGTCAAGAGAAAACGCTTTGTGCTGCTGATTTAGCATTTCTGCTCTTTAGCCTACTGATTAAATCCTCCATTGATCCGGCCCGTCATAAAAGAAGCACTGTGATGAGCTCAGAAGATAATCAGCTGTTTCATACTGGTGCTTTTTCTGGCAGGTGTGAAAATTGTAATGAGTCGACTCAGCCTGCAAATCTGAGCTCTACCCGATCAGATCGATCCAAAAAAACCCTGTTGGGGGGGTAACAGGGATAAACCAGAGTGTAACCAGTCAGGCTGCTGCATATTGTTATGAACAAAGTCCTGTCAAAGAGTCCTTCTGCAAACGCTTTTTTTGATCTTTATTCTAATACCATTACAAGGCTTGTGTGAAAGTAACACAAAGGTATTGCTTTATATTGTGAGTCTGTGTGTGTCATCACAGCAAAATGTGATCCTGGTGACACATATTGTTGCGGGACCTACCACAGAAGAAGTTTTGAGTTTTTTGCCAGGTGTTTATATGTTGCCACCCCCAGTTTATGCCCCTGGTGGCTGGTGCACATTCTTTTTAAGTTGCAGATTGATGTATTGCGGCTGGAGTGATCCCATCACCAGATGGTTTCAAGTTAAAAGTAAGTTTTTGTAATGCTTTGGCTTAAAATACACAGTTTTGGGGAACACAGTCTCCACTGGAATAGCAGCAATGTCTCGTTAAAAACAATTGCTTTTCACAGCATTATCCCTGCTGACAGGTCGCTGCAAAACACCCACATTTGGAGCCTAAAAATCAGTTGGAAATGGAAATACAGCAATGACTCGCTAAAACACAACTGGTTTGTTGTTTTCGTTTGTTTTTGTTAACATTTTTCACTCATCTCACTTTGAGCTAACCTAATACATAACATTATCCTTCCTGATGCCTGTGCATGTTGCTCTTAAAGGAAATGACCACTTTAGAATGAAAATACAGACAGTACTTACTGACCCTCATGCTGACAAGAAGTCCAGTGTGGTTTTTTAATCCACAAAACTCGTTCAGGGTATCAGAGGATAACAGCTAGCCGGATTTTTCCATATACTTGAAGTGCATGGAACCCACGTCCAAAATCAATTTGGAAATGTAATAAAACCCCGCTAATGCATTTCAAAAACATCAGAACGGCTAGTCCGTCGTAATCGCGAGACTCGAGAACGTCTCTGAACGTTCTTGAGTCTCGCACGAGTTGCCATGTAAACACAGCACGCCTGCAGGCTAACTGACCACGGTGAGAAATTATGCTATAAAAGTGGAGTAAATTATGTCTTTTCAAGTCAATTTTGTATGCCGCAGCTTCAGGGCACTTGGATTACGACGGAGGAGCCATTCTGACATTTTTGAAATGCATTAGCGGAGTTTTATTACATTTGCACTTCAAGTGTATGGAAAAATCTGGCTAGCTGTTATCCTCCGATACCCTGAACGAGTTTTGTGGATTAAAAAACTACACAAAACTACACCCGCAAATCAGCTGTTTTTGCGGGTACCCGTCGGGTTTTTAAAAAAACATTTTTTATCAGCTGTTTTTGCGGGTACCCGTCGGGTTTTTAAAAAAACATTTTTTCCCGGGTTCGGATCTGGGTGGAAAAAATAACATGCGGGTCGGATCGCGGGTTTTAGATAAACACATCAGTCATTAGTTCGGTAAACTACAGATAACTATCTTGGTCATTATTTACTCTCTGAGGATCGCCTCCGCTATTTCGCAACGGTCATTGGTTCAGCTGTTTACACGCGTTTCACCATTTAATAACACAATTTGTGATTGGACGACAGAATCAACATGGCTGCCACCGTCTAACAAGCGCCGCTTCCAAAACAGTAAATAATTATTTAGGTATTTGAGAAATAAGTGGATAAAATGCACAACTATCACTTTATAATGTTTCTGAAGTGTTTCCCTGATGGATTACTTCTCTCCTCGATGGATTTTAAAAACACGTGACGGCTCGTAAATGCTGAACGTCGCTCTGGACAGAAAGTAAGTCTGTTATTACACATGTAAAGTTCCTTTACATAGATTAAAAGTTTAAAAGCATTAAACATAACAAACGAGTGCTTTTACACTTGTATGGGAGAAGAACACAGAGGGTTGATGATGGAGCTGAAGTCAGGTTTTTATTGTGAGAGCTGCTTCATTCAGGTCGTTGTTTACTTACTGGCACCTTAACTGTGGCGATATGCTGTTCAATATTCAGCCAATATGACCCAAAATGATTACTTTAAATCCGGGTTACGGGTCAGGCTGCGGGTCGTGTTTCAACGGGTCGGACCGGGTTGCGGTACTAATTGGCCTGATGCGCGGGTTTGCGGTTCGGGTGCGGGTTTGTATGTCGCCGGGTTGGGTCGGGGCGGATCTTGAAAACTGGACCCATGCAGGACTCTGCACTGGACTTCTTGTCGGCATGAGGGTGAGTAAGTACTGTCTGTATTTTCATTCTAAAGTGGTCATTTCCTTTAAAGCTTTTTTCTGCCCAAATTAGCACATATATGCAGGTTGTTTAAACACGGGAAAACTTGCTAAACATAGGCGACAGACTCCTTTCCCATTGCCAGCAGACCAGAGCTGTGTACACGGCTCTGCAGTAGTATGTCTTTATTCTTTTACTGGTGCATCAATTTAATCTCATGGTCATGAAGGCAGCAGCAGTAGCATGATGTAAGTGGGTTTTTTGTCCACTAACAAAGTGGCTTTAGTTTTCGCTAACCATATTAAGGAGCACTTAACACATCCAGCCAGGAATCACAGATGAAAAGTTGACTTTTAGAAACTCTGGTACAATTCTGGTCATGTTCAGTTATGAGCATTGTCGCTTTCAAGTTAGAATGAAAGCAGTTGGCCATTACTTCACAATCAACTTTGTACAGGGTGGTTGACACGGAATTATTATGGCAGCCATAGTGTGGTCTGATGGTGGCACAAGGGGAAAGACTGCGATGTCCTCATTGAGCCTAAGGAACAACTTGCTGTTACTCTGAAAATAGGTGCGTGAAGCTTTGTTAAAACTTTGTTTGAGCTGTTTTAGAGCAAGCAACACTTTGCTTAGCCTGTTCACTGATGCATGGAGCAGGTTAGGAGATCCTCATTGGGAAAACTGAAACAATCTGATGTTGCTTGTTTGCACTGCGTCAGTACAAAGAGGTGCAATGGTGTCAATATGTCACTGAAATGTTGTTATTTGTGACGTCAGCGCTGTAAAATCCAACTTGTAATGATCCTACCTCTCTAGGCAGGGGTCCATGTTACACTCCTTGAGTTTTGGAGTGGGTTTGGTATTTTCAGGATAGCTGTTACAGTGATGATCCGGCAGGGTTTGGTTGGATCGGATGTCTGTGCACTCTGCAGAGTTCAGCTGATAGCCTGGGGGAGGAGAGCAGACGCAGGCTCAACAGATGAATCACAATATACAAAAGCTGAGGATCAATAAAATCTAAAACAGTGTTAATTCAATACTCAAACACGAAGACACATGTTTACAGATACTGTCAGCTGACTGACGGTCACCTCACCTCCTCCACAGGTGACCGAGCAGGGGAAGAAGTCAGTCTCTCTCCACTGGTACCTGATTGGCTGGTAGAAAAGAAACTGGACAACGGTGTCCTTGGAGCCTCCGTACTTCATCTGCACAACATGAAGAGTGAATGAACAGTAGAAAAGAGCATTGTTATGTTGAGTAGTGTTAGAGGAGATCAGGGGACACAGTAGGAGAGGAAAGAAAGGCAGAGTTGAGCTCAGTAAAGAATCACACTAAACAGAATCAAGGAGCAGAATGTTAAATACTGTGCAGGACTGTCACTGTTGGTCAACGACGTGCTCGCCACTGAAAGTGAAAGTAAAAGCTAACCCCACATTGTTATAACACTGGTAGGCAAACAGTTCTGACAGAGTTCACCTTAATTTTATCATTCCTGTCACTAAAGATTCACTTTATTGTCACCTGCTTTCAGCTCCAGTATGAATTCAACACTAGAACAAGCACCGGCCTCATCAGTCCAAGGTTAGACAGGGTGTTATATATTCCAGTCACATTACAGCTTTTATTTCTGCCCTCCATTCAGCACTGTAAGACTTCAATGTACACACCTGATGTACAACAATACAACAAACAAAAGCATGTAAATAAATTAAAGATAAGAAACAAGCACAGAAGGTAAAAGCAGGTCTGTTGAATTAGTTTTACGCAGAGATTTTAAAACAGACACAAGTCTAAAATGCTGGCCTGATCTCCTCAAGCAGATTCTTCCAAAACCTCAGAACCATGAAGGCGAAGACAAAGTCACCTTAAAGGATTTTTCAACGTGGACCCTATCTGGCTGTGTAAATTGGTCAAAGAGGCTGATGTGGACAACCATTTTCTAAATTGGTGCAGTATTGAGGGAGTGGGCAGTGGCCGGCAGCTGCAGGACAGGCTGCAATGGAAGCACATGGAGCAATTGAACTTTGTTACTGTATGTCCATTAAAAGTAGTTATTTTCACCACAGACGGGCTCAGATTGTTATTATAAGTGTCTGAAGTGTCTCTTTACCTTTCACTTATATCACGAGATGTCACTTGTTGCAGGAAAACAACAATGGGAATGTGTGTGAGTTCTGGAGAGAGTATAATAACCAGAGTAGTTTACAGTAAACATAGTTTGGTATTATCTTAAAGGGATAGTGCACCCAAAAACGAAACTTCAGCCATTATCTACTCACCCATATGCCGATGGAGGCTCAGGTGAAGTTTTAGAGTGCTCACAACACTTGCAGAGATCCAAGGGGAGAGGAGGTAGCAACACAACTCCACCTAATGGAGGCTGACGGCGCCCCAGATGCAAACGTCCAAAAACACATAATTGAAACCACAAAATATCTCCATACTGCTNCCTTGGCATATGGGTGAGTAGATAATGGCTGAATTTTCATTTTTGGGTGCACTATCCCTTTAATGATATTCAGTGTCATAGATGATTATTTACCTGATTTCAATCATGTGAATGAGGCTTTGAACTTGATTGTCACCTGTATTTATGTGAGCTGGAGTATACAGACGAAGAGCAGATGAGGAGAGAAGGAGGGAAAAAAAGCAGCAGAGGGTGAGCCAGCAGCAAAGCCATGAAGCCGAGAGACTGATGGTGTCTCTGTCCCACCGCTTCCACCAGTCAGCTGATTATGGCGCTTCCTCTCCTAGTCAGCCAATTAAACTTTGCCATGATCTCCCTCAGCCATTCATATCATTACTGCCAAACATTAAATCTGTTCTCCTCTCTGCTGCTGTCAGCTGTCATTTTCGCAAAATCGTCACACCCTCCTCCACAGCGTTCACCTCCAGTCACCTTCTCCAGAGCCCAGGACGGGCACATCAAAAGCCCACTCCTCTTCACATCTACATCCTCAGTCAGCTCCCTCTTCATCTCATCACCACCATTACCACCCTCCTGGAATATATATGACATCATGATGGGGTCTAATCGCCAAAGACTTTTTATGTTTCTCATACTTACGTGCACATGTACATAAACATTATTTTCTCTCAGAACAAGTCTCTCTTTATTGAAATAAATATGGGTGTCTACTGAATTCAGAGACCTGAGCCTCACTGTTGAAATTAGGTAAATACAAATCTTTTAGACAACACTAAAATACATTTTCTATAAACTACTCTGGTTGTTATACTCTTTCCAGAACTCACACACATTTCCATTGTTGTTTTCCTGCAACAAGTGACATTTCGTCATATTTCAGAACGAGCCTTCCACTTAACGAGGCAGTAACAAACAGACTGGATCAAGTGAAAGGTAAAGAGACACTTCAGACACTTACAATAACAATCTGAGCCTGTCAGTGCTGAAAATAATCACTTTAAATGAGCACACAGTGATGATGTGTAGCTGCCCCGTGTGCTTCCACTGCAACCTGTCCCGCGGCTGCTGCCCGCTCATCAAGTACTGGACCAATTTCAAAAATTGTTGTTCACATCAGTCTCTGTGACTGTTGCTAAAATCACATATCTGCTGTCATAAAATCCTGTGGTTGGTTTGTTTTCTTTGACACCAAAAAGAACTGCACCAGAATCCGTTTGGAAGCAGACCGAGATCCACCTTTTCGACTGGTCTCGGTTCAGCTGGTTGGTCCGCACCAGCGTTCCCTTGACAGCTTTCACACCAGCCCAAATGAACCGCACTAACCACGCAAACTGACCTCATTCATTATACATGAACCAAACAGGTTAGGTGTGACAGCACCTTCAGCAGACAGGAAATTAACTGTTCCTGTTTCTTGCTGCGTCGCACTCACCTGTGTGTTACATGTGCTAATCACAGCCTCGATGTGTTGCTACATTTTTAAGGAGCGCATGTCAACAACAGTGTTATTATTTCTGTTCTTTGGTTTCACAAAGAGCTCAGAGAGAAATAACTGATGGTAAGCATTATGAGGAGGTTATTATTAGACTGCAAATCAACTGCATGTTATAATTGATCACTAACACACAGAGAGGATGAGAAGAAGGCGTCTTGTTGGCTATCGTCATGATCTGGACACTTTTCTTTTTAATGACTTAATGAACAGACACAGTCGGATACAACGACGGCAGTTTTAACAGCTTTGTAATCAGGCAAAATACCCTCACTGATGTGCATATGTGTTACCATGGTTACATGTATGCACTGCAAAGTCTTAGGGCTGCTGTGGAACTGCGCCTACTTAGGGCAACAAAGAAGTTCGTCTCAGGTGCGTCGCTGCAATAGACAAACAAGAAAGGACGGTAGAAGAGCACTGATGATAGTCAAGGACTGAAACGTTTGCTGCTGCCTATACAGTATTGACTTTTTAGGATTTTTTGCACTTTGAGCATGTTTTTTGTGCAGGGATGTCTTAAATAGACCTCAGTCTGTGGACCTCTTTGATGCTTTCTATCCCAGTTACATTGGTGTGTGGGTATCTCCTCTACCGTCCTTGTATGTATGAGCATAAATAGGTTTTGGGATATATATGTGGCCTTTATCAGGATCAACTATGAGATCACAGACAGATTTTATTGGTTTAGCTGTTGAAATTATGATAAAATCACATATCTGCTTTCATAAAATCCCATGGTTGCTTTGTTTTCTTTCACACCACAAACAAACTGCACCAGAGTCCATTTGGAAGTAGGTGCAGTCCGTGTTTGAGTGGTCTCAGTTTGGCTGTTTGGTCCGCACCAGGGTTGGAATGACAGCTTTCACACCCACACAAACAAACCGTACTAACCGCACAAATGGCCCTGAGTTCGCTTTAACTGAACCAAACGCACAAATGGCCCTGAGTTCGCTTTAACTGAACCAAACAGTATAGATGTGACGGCACCCCGAGAATCATGTCCTAATGTTTGTCAAAGACGATAAGCAAAACCTTAAACTACAACGTCAAATACACAGTAATGTGATCTCTCATCCTGATTCTCATTAGAATCAATCAATTCAATCAAGTTTATTTATAAAGCCCAATATCAAAAATCACAATTTGCCTCACAGGGCTTTACAGCATACGACATCCCTCTGTCCTTTGGACCCTCACAGCAGATAAGGAAAAACTCCCCCAAAAAACCCTTTAACAGGGAAGAAATGGTAGAAACCTCAGGAAGAGCAACTGAGGAGGGATCCCTCTTCCAGGACGGACAGACGTGCAATAGATGTTGTCAGAACAGATTAACATGATAAATTACAAGTAATCCCTGTAGAAGCCCTGCTGTAGCATTTATTGAACAATTATCTGAAGGTGGGAAAGAGGTAAACGAAGTAGTGGCTGTATTTTGGGCAGCAGCGGTGATCTAAGAATCAAAGTCACAGTCAAATGTTACTCTGAGTTTACTGGCTGATGATTTGACACAAACTAAAATCTTTCAATCTTTCATGTCACCTTTCAGCTTTTTCAGACAGTCAAAGAATTGCACTTCCATAATTCAAAGAGCAGAGAGCTGCCTTAGTAAAATAAGCTCTGTCCAGCAGCTGCTCTTTTCCTTTTGATGATGTAATTGACGTGTAAGTCATTCATCACAACTTTGAAGCTTCGGCCTTGTGGACCAAACTACTGAATGTGTTTTCTGACCTTTCAAACACAGAATGTAATGTGTCATATTTATCACCAACTAACTGTAATGACATAAAGCATATCCAGTGTCATAACACACCATATAGTGACAAGGACGAAAAGGACTGAGTCAAATTAGAAATAATAGTAAACATCAAACCCAACAGTACAGCACCAAGACATTAATCTGCAAAATTCTGCCCTCCAGCACGCATGGCACATCCAGACGCTGCTGTTACAACATCTACCCACATCAGCGCGTCCCAATCCATGGTGGCAGCTGTGACATAATTCTAAACTGTTAAGCATGTGCACAGACAAGCTGTGTTTGAATTGCATCCAGACAGAAGGTCTTATTCAAATGTGTCTCTTATATCCACTTGAGATTTGTGGAGTGTGAAGCTGCAGCAGGCTGAGTGGATGTTGGGAGTCGAAGCTCTGGCTTCAACATAAACTGGACAAATCCTTTTACATCTGCATCAGATAAAACTGTTGGCAATCAAGGATTTGGATCAGACTTCTAACACTGTATCTATTGAATAAATCAGCAGTATCAACACAGATACTGACTCGCTGATAATCACATAGAAGCTACTTTTGGTTAAATAACTGAAGTCGTCTGATGGGAATAAGATGCTGTAACTGCTCTTGGTGCATTAGGCTGCCGTCCAATCCTGCATGAAACAACATAATGACACTGCTTCCATGTTAAAGGATGATTTATTCTAGTTAGTCTGTCTCTTGATACTTTCCAACTTCCCTCCCCTGTCTCTCACCAGCCCACTCACTTAAAACAAACTCCTGCACACCACAGTTTCGCACACATTCATTTACTTGTGGCGGGCCGCCACAGTTACAACATCTGCCGCCATGTTTAGATTCCTATTTTTGAAGCTGGAATATTCATTAGGTGCACCGTTGGAACATATATATATACCGTTTGGTTATTATTTGCTCCACAGACAGAAGGCACAGACGGAGGAGCAGTGAAAGTGAAACTTTCATCTCAACAGCTGCTCCTCTCATCCATCGATCTGATCTGATGGTATCGACTGATCAATTATCCACCACATGACTTAAAACTCCTGCTGCTGCTGCTGCTGAAGGAAAAAAAAGAGAGGGTAACGGCTGCGGCCTGCGGGAAGGCGGGGCTGGATGTCTAGCCCTGCTCACAAAGGTCCAGCCCCGTCCAACAATCCCAAATATAGAAATCCTCCCCAAGTTACTCCACCTCTCTCTTCCCATCTTCCCTCTCGGCAAAAAGACCAAGCGGGAAAGTCATGTCGGTAAGTGAAATTACGTTGCTACAATAAATGCAATAAATGAAAAGCTTTATTCACATCTCATGGCGCTTTTGTTGCTGTATATTGTTGTTGTATAACTTTAGGGTATCTTGGTAGGTTAATGGTCAACATTTAGCTTGTGTGGTAACATTATCCTACGCGACCATAGCATCAGCGTTGTTAGCATTAGCGTTAGCGTTGTTGTAACTCTAATTTAGCTGTGTGTGTGTGTGTGTGTGTGTGTGTGTGTGTGTGTGCTTAGATCGGGCCCAAAAAATTCAGACCAGTCCGGCCCGAGCCCGTGCACGTTATGTCCGGGACCGGCCCGGCCTGTCCAATTACCTGTAATTATGGGCCCAAGCCCGATTTAAACCCGACATTTTTCAATAAGTTGGCTGTTATAAGTAACGCTAAGGACACACCGAGTTAGTGCCGCGCTTGACTGTCCACACAGGCAGCACATTTTGCCGAGGTTGTCCTGAGCGATGGAGATGTGGCAATACTGACCCTCTCCTTGGTGTGTCACCACTTCAAAGAAGTGGTGTCAACAGAGCACTTCAGAAGAAAAGCTCATTTCATGTGGCTTAACAGTAATATTTAGAAACACAAAACGTATGTTATAAATAAACTGCACTTTTTTCCAAGTTAGATGAATTGGTCAAAATTGTTTTACAGGTGTTGCAACTTGGAGCAAGTTCACTGAAAGGTACCGAGCAGAGTTTCGCAACATGTATTCCCTGGAAACGTGCAGAGAGTGCAACGAGACCCATAAAAACTGCATCCCAGGTAAGCAAAATGTTAATATGATAGCTATTTTTGTTATTACCTCCCAGAGATTGCAGTAGAGAACTGTTTCTTATCAATAAATGAAGTTGTTGTAGGTAAGTGAGAATATACTGCTAAAACCCCATCAGTCCATTTCCATGGGCATCCATAATTTGCAGTAATAATTCATGCAACAGTAAAATAATAGAAATATGGAAACACTCGTAACCCTTCAAAACTGACATAAGCAAACATTGCAATTATGAGTAATGAGATTCAAGAGACCCATCAAATAGAAAAAATGAAGTGGGGCCTCAAATAAGTACTGTTAATTAATAAATCCTTTATTTACCCACAGGCTACGCAGGAAAGGGGAAAAGAGGGGAGCTGCGGGGAATTTACTCAGATGATTCTCACCCGGGCTTTTGCTCAAAGTTTTGCCAAATGTGTGCAGGCATTCCTGAGTAAAGACTCTTTGATCGGTCAGTGACTATTTTTATCTCAATACAATTTTTAAAGCTCTCATATTCTTTGATTTTATTTTTTAGAAATGTTCATTTTAGTTACTTTGAAGACAGAATGACTACAAGCTATCAGTTATATTCTCAACAAATACTTATCCTTCCTCTATTTCTTCCAGATTGAGTAAATGTGTTCATGACTAAATCAATAACTTTAGTTATCATTGACAAACATTCTACTTTTGTATCCAAATTGAGTGACATGTTCTGCTTTCCTTTTAGGAGTGACAGAGAAGTTCAGTCAGATGGTCATGTTTTGTTTTGCTTGAATAAATTGTTGAAATAAAAAAATGTTCTTTAGTCATTTATCTCTAGACATCTGTAGTAAGATGCAGCAGATGATTTATCAGTCTGTGGTGGCAAGTGTGTTTTATGCTGCAGTCTGGGGAGGCAGCATCAGACACAAGGATGCAAGGCAGCTGGGTAAACTACTTGGTGGTAGAGAGATGTACACTGAAGATGTGAGAGGCCATTCAGAACAACCACCAGGATCATTCACTTGATAACATCTTGATGGATCAAAAAAAAAAAAAAAAGCAGTGGTGGACGTCTCCCCTTTCTTCACTGCAGGATGAAAAGATAATAATTGTACATTTTTTGCAGGGAAATGGCTTGGTCTGCATGGAGGCTGCACCCATATTATAATTTTTTGCCCGACCTACTGCTAACTATTGCTTCCATAATTTGTTCAGAAGAGTCTGTTCATTGTTGCTAAATAATAGAACAACTTTTCCTTTGGTAATGATTTGCATTATTTGCTATCACTGACACTTGTTCACTCATTATGATATTCCATTAAATGGGTTGCATTTTTTTTTTTTTTTTTATCATTTATTTAACCTTATTTAACCAGCCAAAGTCAACTGAGAACCACTGTCCTTGATTACCTGGACACAAGTCCCAAAATACACTCCACACAAACACAGTACACATACAGTACTGAAGGCTAGTATGATACATCAAGACATAGGACATGACATAGCACAGTATAGGTGAGAAAATAGGTCAGATATAATAATGAAAATAAAATAGTACAAAAGATGGTGGTGTACTGGATGTCCTCTATAGAAATGTAATTGTAGAGAGAGGGCTGGTCTGGAGGTAGGCCTACAACAGGCTGGCAAAGCTAAGTTCTGTTAGTAACAATTTGAGTAAATAAAATAGTCAATATAAATACAACTAATATAAACAGAGAGGTTAATAGATTGAGGTTGGCTAAATAGTGGTAAAAAGTTTTCAAAGGTCTTTTCTTTCAGTCTGATATTATTAGACTGATGTAGGTCTACATCATTGGAAGATAAGTAAATTATATAATGTGATCTTTTACTGGTTGTTTTACAATCTGTTGAATGATGTAGCCTGTATGATTATGTGTAATTGACAAATAAAATTACAGTTAGTCACTCACTTCTCCACTCCTTAGCATTCTGCTAGACCATTCTTTTTACGGGTTTCCGTTACTAGTGTTATAAACGGTGACAAACATACTTTGCAATGTCTATTGAAAACAGTTTTCATGTTCATTGTGTTCACTGAATGTTTTTTAAATCAGCTTTCAGTCACATAGTAGACTATACATTGTTGCCATGGTGAAATAATGTGTCCTCACATCAATAATCATTTCAAGTAATTCAACATTTCCATTTATCTTTAAACGTTCGTGTAGTAAATGTTTATGTAGTAGGGAAGAACATCATGAAATCCGACAGTCAGTTTGCGCTGTTTCGTCCGAGTTTCTGAAATCTCGACTTTCCCTGAACAAACCACAATGACGTAGTGGATGTGGGCGGGGCTGGATGTGTAACGTACGTGGCATGGGCGGGGCTGGATGTCCAGCCCCGCTTTTCCCGCAGGCCGCAGCCGTTAGTAGTTGAAAAAATAAGAGTTCTGCCTGTGCTGCATTCAAGGACCCACAAAAAACTCAGAATTTAGAAAGGTTACACAGACTGATACACAAGGACGCACAGGCAAGAAAAAACAAAACAGAAAAACAAAAGCAGAACCACACAGTAATTCTGTGGCACTGTCTAACTTGGGGTTACAACGAGTCAAACACACATGGACTTTCAAGCCGGAGACCACAGTTTGTGTCCAGTGTGAAATTAAGTCCACGTAGTTATGTGACTTTATGTAACTTCACAAAGTACTTCATGTAGATCATGTAACTATGAAAAGTACTATGAACTTGTCGTCACATAAGCCCCGTTTCCACCGAGCAGTAGGTTCAGTTCGGTACGCTTCTTTTCCGTTTCCACTGCAAAAAGTTGTGGATGGTACCAATGGAAGCGTTCCTTACCGTCCCCATGTTTGGTCCCCCCTCTGTTGGGGTACCTAGCACACAGATCTGGTACTAAAAGGTGGAGCTGTGAACCTCACTCATAGAAAAGAAAAGGGTCGCATAGCGTCGGGCCAACACAACACTAAACCCCTGAGCTTGCCTGAGAAGGACTAAATGCACAAAGCTGCTATTTTTAAATATCCCATGGAGAGAGACTCTCACTGCAGCCTGTTTTTTTTTCGAGCAATTTTGTTCTGAAAATGTGGGCATGCAGCCTCGTTCTGTGGACGATAAACCAGGTGCAGACTTGTCTCTGTGTCACTGATAATGACGGAGCAGTGAGTGACAAAAACCCTGCCCACATTAAAAGGTACGGTTTGCAGTGGAAATGCTAGGGTCTAGGTACCATGTCTGAAGGGTTACTGTTGGTTCCAAAGGTGCCATACCGAAAATGTGTGGTGGAAACTGGGCTTTATATACATGTGAAGTTTTAAGTAAAATCACAGCTTTATTAAACTTAACCAAGTGATTTTCTTTCCCAGAAGCTAAACAAACTGCTACTGTTTCACAACGACACTGCGATCGTTGTAATAGACTCTGCATTGGTGTTGTTTTCGTGTTGCCAGCGTGGAATTTTAAGCCCAGTTCAGACCAAAGACTGGCGACAAGATGAGTTGAAACACGCGACTACTGGCAATGCTCCGTTCTGCAACGTTCTAAAAGCCCTTCCGTTCACACCAATACAACTAGATGAGACGGTGTATCATCTCTAGTCAACAACTCTCTGTACTTCCGTCCTGATTTGCAGCTTTTCAGGCTCATTTTGTGGCTGAATATAATTTGTAGCTCCTTAAAATCTGAATGAGGATAGTGATAGTGAGATACTGGCTACAGTGATGACACAAAACCAGCATCAGATGGACTGTATTCATAATCAGTACGCCACAATAATATAAATAACCAGTGCCAATTCATCAGTCAATGAGAATGTGTGTGTGTGTGTGGGCGGGGTATAAGCACATACAGCCAGCAGCAGCGACCCACCATCTGACACCGACACACCGTGAGGATGGAAACAGAGGGCTCAACGGGGACGGAGCACCTGCTGCAGCAAGCCAACACGCCATCATTTTGACTTTGACATTTTGAGTAGCGGACTTCACTACAAGCTGATTGGCTGTCAAAACAGGTGACGTGCTTTACATTCTAAAACCAGCCTCCGGTGATTTGACCAGCTGAGTCACAGGTGACACCATCAGCTGGATTCAGTCGAGCTCAGACCGGTCAGTTCACATCACTGCAACTTTTCTCTGAAACGTTCTAAAACGGTTTTGTCTCATCGCGAATCTTTGGTTTGAACTGGGCTTTAACACATTTCCTGCCCACCACCAGTTAATACATTATGAGGTTGTGTCCTTTTTATGTTTTTCTGTGAGACATCGTTGCTGCCACACAGCCCCAGGACACAAAAGGGTCGCACATATATAGTTCCTTTTTTAAAACAATAGTTAACAGCTTTAGTGAGTACTCTTATTTGTTTTCTTTCTGGGATTGAGATGAGAACACCAATCTCATGTGTCATGTCAGCATCTTTCTGTTACATCTGCATTTCTATGTACAGTTTTTGGTTTCAGAGGCAGTAATGAGGTGTAAAATCTCGTTACAGTCCCGCTGATACCAAACCTGGCAACACCTCTGTGATCACATGTCTCCAGGAAGCTGCAAACAGCCACTGCACCTTAATTTTTGTTCACCCAGACAGAGTTTAGAAGAAAACTATGAGCATGTTTCACCAAATATTGAACTTGTGTCTTTATGAAAGGCTCAGTAAAAAAAAGCTGGGCACTGCAGCTCTCAGCAAACTTTACTCAAACAGAAGTAAAAGGTGCATTTGTTGGGGGCGTTTTTCAGCTGCAGATTTGATGAGTATTTCTGGCAGGAAGATGTTGTACATGTGGGATTGAGTCAACATAAACTACAGAGTGTGTGTTCATGATAATGAAGGAACATGTCAGCCGGTGCAACAGTGAGGCTCATTGAAGTTTTCAACAACAATAGTGTTCTATGGTTTAGAAGAATAAGATAAAACAGGCTTTGGATACACACATGGTCCTTGTTAGTGGGATACATTTTGTTGGTTCGGGTCTTTTCATGGGATTTGTTGACAAGAAGAAAAATACCAGTTATCACCAGCCGTATCCTTTAAAAATGTAGAATGGTGTTAGAATGTGTGAAGAAGAATGTTAAAAATCAATGCAAAATGCCGTTATTGTTGCAAGACTTGTGACTGTGTGGAGGCCCTGTTAAACTAAAATGCTTGTCTTCGTTAGAACTGCTAGAGGTGACTAGAGACATGATTTTCTGTATGTGTTCAGCCGAGAAAATTATCTTCCTCTAGTCATGTTAATTCAGGCAAACCTTACATTATTGCCAATGCAAATGTTCTGATATGTGATACTGGTATATGATGTCAGTCCTGTGATTGTCTGGCAACCTGTCCAGGGTGTATCCCGCCTCTTGCCCAGTGTCAGCTGGGATAGGCTCCAGCCCCCCAGGATACAGGATAAGTGGTTACGGAAAATGGATGAATAAATGAAAGATATGATTAATCATTAAATATATTTCCACATCATCATACTGTACTTCTCATCTCTCTCTTTCTCTCTTAAAGCGACACTGACTTTTCTGGAAATTTTACACTTTTCTTTGTTTAGGTTAAAATGCTATTAATAAGCTGATGACACACTAAAATGTAAGTGAATTCCACCAGAGATAAAAACTCATAATTATACCATTCTCATATGGTTCTAAGAAAACTCTGGCCAATCATTGCATTCGAATGCAATGATTGGCTGAGCATCCTGTCTGTCTTCTCCATGTGGAGGCCTCCGACTGACGTAACCGCACGCGTAGCATCCTGAGCTAAAAAGGGACGAAATGGTCACAGAGTTTCTGCTGGACAGGTATTTTTGGTTTGCTTCTAATATAACATTATATATGACAACACAGCATCCAGTTGCTAATGGCTAACGTTAGCCTACTGTAGCGTAGCCTCTGAAACATTAACATTATCTTCCTTGTGTGTTTCCACTTACGAGTAACGGTAACGCTACTATCTAACGTTAGCACTGTAACCTCATCAGTCATCACTGACTCCGGTTGAGTTTTAAAACTCCAGGGTTGCGTTTGACTGTCTTGGTTGTAACAATACACTTGCTCTCCTCTTCCGTGTATCTATCGTTACCTTCCCAACGCCAAGTCTATCATAGACGTAATGAGGATGTAATGGAGGAGGGGGAGTAGGCCTTTGGAGGGAGGTGGAGTTGCAGGAGGAGGGGGATGGGACTGGGTGCTGTGTGAAATGCAAGAAAGGTAAGAGTAGCTTTAAATTCCAGTGATGCTGTGTTTATTTATATTTCAAGTGGGTTTTTTAAATAGGTGAAATTAGCACAGACTACAGCACTGAACCCAGGGTGGAGGGTTCAAATCCCGGGGTGAGGGAGCCCTTCTGTGCGGAGTCTGCATGTTCTCCCTGTGAGTTTTCTCTGGGCTTTCTGGCTTCCTCCCACAGTCCAAAAACATGCAGGCTGTTTGCCAACATGTTTGAAAGAAATCAAGCTGCCACACCAGGCTTCTGTCTGGCTACTCAAGAGTTTCCCTGAGTGTCAGCGGGGAACTATGATGCACACTTCTGACTGACCTCCCTCTGGGTCCCAGGTGGGTTTAGGAAAGCTTTCTAGAAAATATCAGGGGTTTGGGGGGTCAGAAAGTGACAACACAGTGATTCCAACCTCCTTCTCATCTCCTATAAAACCCTCTACAGCCTGGCTCCCTCCTTCCTGTCTGAGCTCCTCCACCAGCACACTGCCTCCCACACTCTCAGGTCTGCTGATGCCAACCTCCTGTCCACCCCTCATCTGAGGGGACAGGGTCTTCTCCATTGCTGCTCCGACCCTCTGGGACTCACTCCCTAAATACATCAGAGACTCCCCCTCACTCTTCACCTTCAAGAAATCCCTCAAAACCCACCTTCTTCTGCTCCCTTCCTGCATTGATTCCCTTCTTATGAATTATATCTTTTTTTCATTTTGTTCTCTGTAAATCATCTTTGAGTATACAGAAAAGTGCTATATAAATCCAATGTATTATTATTTCAGTCAGTTAGTAATAGTTTACAGAAACATTGTATGCAATAGTCAATCTTCCAGCTTCTCATTTCCCAAATAATAATGAGCACAATATCTGTTTCCACCACATTATTCCCTAACAACGTAGTCTGACTGGGGTACATCCGTAATAACTGCGACATAAAATGGGTTGTGAAACAATTCAATCATTACTAATAAGATGATGTATTTCTGTTTGGACTGAGAAGGCCCTCCAACTAGTGCTGCTGCTGGAAACAATCTCACAGTCTTATTAAAAAAATCTGTGCATGCAACAGGCTGATTTATTTATGCTGTATCTCTAATAAAATATGTTTATCAGAAGCCAGAAGTCCTGAGGCTGTTCTGCTATAAACCTTGGCCTGTCCTCTTTTCTTTGTCTCACCTTGATGATGTAATCAGCGTTAAGTGGACCATGTGTCCTGAGTGTCTGCCTGTCCGTCCCTCTTTGGAAATCCAAGGAAGTGTTTCCTATCACATAAGAGCCCGTGGACCCCAGATTGGTCTCCTCCTTCCTCCCCTGAAGAGAGACGGCTTCGATAACTGAGGGAGACACAGCAAGATGGACATTTATTACAGTCAATATTAACGACATGACTTAACTCAATATTCACATATTACGATACGATACGATACGATGCGATACGATGCGATACGATGCGATACGATATACTTTATTGTCCCCATAGAGAAATTTATCTTGGACTCAGGAGTTGCACATGTATGGCTGCCTTACAATAATAGTCCAGATGAAATGAAGCATACACCATAAAAACATAAAAAGCTTTATCAAGATGCAAAAAGATGCATAAAACATGATGAGCAGATGTGAGGAGGCTGGGTGTGGAATGTGTTTAATGCTCCAAAAAACAGGAAAAGAAAAAGAAAAGAAACTCTGTTATCTAATGCAGAAATAAAGAACAACTTCTAACTTGAGATCTGGTGTGCAATGGGATTTAAACTTCTACAACAGTTAATGCAGAAAACACTATTTCTTGGAGAGAGATAGCATCAGACAAGGCAGGGCAAACCAGATAATACAATTTTGCAAGAGCACAACTGAAGTCAAAAATCAATAAATCAAGGCAAGAATAAAAAGTAAAGAGTAGAATGGAAAAAAATAACACAAAGTACAGAGATAAAAAGTGGACAGAACTGGCAACTGCTAATGTCACAAAAGTATAAAGTCCAGGTAGCTACAAAAGACAAGCAGGTGTGTATAAGTGCACACATTACAGGCTGACAAAGGGAAATCATTTTAAGTATTGTAAAGCCACAAAAAAGGGGACTGTCTGGCAAATGTTCAGCAAAATATTATTGTGTTTTTAGCCATTGTATCCACTCTGTGTGGTGTGACAGGCTCATTTTTGTAGCCTAGATGTCCTGTATCCCCAGTCACGTCCACCAGCTCCAGTCCAGATGGGATGCATAATTCCTCTGCTGTCTTCTGGGTCTGCCCTGGATTCTCTCAGTTGGTTCTGTTCAGAAAAACCACCAAAGAGAGGCGTCCAGGAGAAACCTGTCAGATGCCAAAACCACCAGGACGGACTCATTTTGATGGGCAGGAGCAGCAGTTGTACTCTGAGCTTCTTCTGAACGTCTGAGCACCTCTCAGTATCTCAAAAGGGTGAGCCCAGCCACCCTGGGAAGGCAATTCATTTTGTGCACTTGTATCTGTGATGAGGGCTGGGTATCATTTTAAAAAATGATGATATCAAGGTTATCAATACTGGTACCCTTAAAGTGGTGCTGATACCAATAGAGCAGTGGTACCTAACTGGTCCAGCCATGGGGTCCAGAGTTCTCCTTATTCACTAATTTGAGGTCCCACAGTTTCATATGTTCAGGGTCATACTTGCGTTTCTCCATGTTGCCAAACTAGTTTGGGTGCCATGTCATAATTCCAACATCCCATTATTCCGAAAATTACCCATTGTTCTGAAATCTCAATGTTTCGACATCCCATTGGTCCGACCATATTAAACCCGTTGTTCCGAAATCTCAATGTTGCAATGCAAAAAGTTGAAAAAGCAAGCAGCAAGAGACCGTGTTGTCGTGTTGTTTACTGTTGCCATGATGACAATGATCGCCCTGTTTTGAGGAAGTAGAAACGATGTTGAAAGTTATAATTTTAACCCAAACCATGATCTTTTCCTAACCTTAACCAAGTAGTTCTTGTGCCTAAACCTAACCAGACCTTAACCATGAAACAGTTATTTTGTAACAATGAAAAATGAGATTTCGGAACAACGGGACTTCGTAACAATGGGTTTAATATGGTTGGAACAATGGGATGTCGAAATATTGAGATTTTGGAACAATGGGTCATTTTTCAGAACAATGGGATGTCGGAATAATGGGATGTCGGAATTATGGACGGACCCCACTAGTTTGCTGTCTCTGTGAAATAGCTGTCTGTTAGTTACTCACTCTACAGCAGGAAACGGCACTTCAAAATAAAAGCTCTGGGCTGGAGATTCACTGTACTTGAAAAAAGTGTTTGCGAATCACTTGTGGTCCGTTCAGAATGGGCCCCCGACCTACTCTTGACCGTGACCAACAGTTGGGAACCACTGCAATATAGTACTCTATTCGATACCCATGCTGTAAATGGAGTGGTGTGTAGTGTAGCCATACATTCAAACGTTTTGGTGACATCTCATCTCGACTGCACCAACCACAGACCGTATGGGTTGTAGCTGCTGCGGTAGCGTGAGCTCTGTGCTGGGGTGAGTTAGCGAGAGTCCTACTTTACAGTGACAGGGCTAACTGTTAGCATCCAATGGCTAACATTTCCAAACAGGTCTAATGACAGAGTTGAGCCATTTCGGTGTTGGTGTGAGTTTGTTGTTGCCGTATAACAGCTTGGTGCTGGTCGTTAGCCAACTGCTTTTGTGTTAGCTCCGGCTAATTGGGTAGATGTTGAACTGACTGTTTGCCAGGAGGAAAGTAGCTCTAAAGATGGCAGCAATAGAAAGATTGCTAATCCGGCGGGAAGTTGGGAAGTTCTGGGATCAGACTCCAGGTGCAAAAAGGATCAAATGCAGGTATCTTTGACTTTAGAAGTTTCAATTGGATTATTTCAGTCGATACCTTTAAGTTGTTGAGTATTAATAGCCAGTTGTAGTGGTCTCAATCTTCTGGTCACTACTCAAAGCTCATGATCATAGGTGAAGGTTGAAATGAAGAAGGACTAGCATATCAAAAGCTTCACCTTCATGCTCAGACAGTTTGGGACAACGCTCCCATTACTGCCGATGCCATTCCACTGTACCCTCACTGTTAAACCTGAGATACTTCAACTCCTTCACTTCAGGAAGCAACACATTTCCAACCTGAATAAGTGAGCTACTGTTCAGGGAAAGTCAGTAAAACCGGCAGAACCTGCAGGAAAAAGAATCTATTATAGCAGTAGTACCAGTATAGTGCCATATTGAAGAGTCCCTCTGTGTTTGCAAGAACAAGTTTTCATGCACTCCCAATAACTTCTAACACCCAGAAAACTTTTAGAAAGCACGTCTACATCGACTCCCTGGATGATAATGAGTTTCATAGCTTCTTGCTTTGTTGAAAACCCACTACCTGCGCCTTAGGCTACAGATCAGTCTGGTCTGTACCACCAGACTGATACTGATTGCACTCACTGATGCATGAGTCTGAATTCAGAAGAGGACAAGAATACGAGAAAAGGTTAGGTTATCTTTACCTGTGTGACTGATGTATCCATCCTGTCTCCCTACAGTCATCAAGACCGAGTGCTCTGACAGCAAATGATGGCCTCACTGCGAGGAACTGTAATCTGTAATCCACGATGACAATGAGGCCACAGTGCAGTGAAATTGTGGCCAGGAAACATCACCTGATGTCTTTATTAAACGGACAGTTCACCTCCAAATCAAAAACACATATTTTGCTGTTACCTGTGGTGCAATTCATCAAACTAGATTGTTTTGGTGTGAGTTGCAGAGTGTTGGAGATATCGGCCGTAGAGATGTCTGACTTCTCTCCAATATAAAGGAACTAGATGGCACTCTGCTTGTGGTGCTCAAAGGTCTGTGGATTATCTTGAGTAACCGGGTCATGATTTGTGGAAAGAGACATTGCTGTTGAGTTTTTCACCACAAGCTGAGTGCCATCTAGTTCAATTATACTGGAGAGAAGGCAGACATCTCCATGGTCAATATCGCCAACTCTTGGCAATCTGGACTGATAAACAGCACTACAGGTAAGAGGAGAAATATGTGTTTTTGATTTGGGGGTGAACTGTCCCTTTAAGCTTCTGTCACAGAATAACAAGGCTGACATGTTGGGAAACAAATTTTGGACAAATATTTATCCTTCCTACAAAAGACAATCATTTTCAGATGGTGCGAGACAAAGCATCAGCCAGTGCTCATGTTTTATTTTTATTTATTTACTTGATGTGATTATTCTGTATTTAGACATCTTTTTATATTATAATCAGAAATCTTAAATTTTCTGGCCAAAGCATTGATTTTCCATAAAAAAAAGAAAAAAGTAAGAGCATTTCAACAAATCCACTTATTTTTGACATTAATTATGACATTTTTCTTGCAGCTTTCACAACTTGAAACAATTAACAATCCTGCCGCGCTGCCATATCATGACAAGAAGTCATTCAGAATCAAAACAGTCAGTGTGTAAAAAGGTCCCTGTGTCCTGCCAGTGGTTAAAATATGATTAGACTTCTGATAATATTTAGTTTCAGAGGAGTTCATGAACTTGTGAGCGAGGTTAGCCGAACTGTAAATGTGTGTTTGATTTCCTCTCTTTTACTGTGGTCGCTCTCTCCCTTCAGATTCTCTCTCCAGTGTTTCCCGTCCGCAGCGCTGATCTCCTGGTAGCTGATGAATGATCTGCTAAAGTAATTCTTAGGTCACTCCTCGATCCTGAGACATCTGACAGAGCCCACATCCAGTAAATCCTGCAGCTCTTCGGGGTATTACGCAGTTGGAACTTGAGTATATTAGCAGGGTAAGGCTTGTGGACATGTGCTGCGTTCATTGTGCGCTCCTTTCAACTGACAGTAAAATAGGTCAGGAAAACCCAAATGACACAAACAAACACTCAAAATGCTCTGAGGATGTAAATCACAGAGTTCAGGATATGTGGGACATTTTTATTTATTTCATATCCATAAATTGGAAGGTTTTAAGGAAAAGTCTTAGATTCTTTTTTGATCCATCATCCACTCCAAAATCTAAAGGGATATAATGATGTAATTACCATTCCTCATCACACCGAGGACACTTTCACACCTGTAGTTTGTTTCTTTTGGTATGGACCAATGTAAAAACTAAATAAATCCATAGTTTCCTTTTAGTTCTGGTTTGTTTCACGTTCACACTGACCTTTGGCAAACAAACCAAAGGGAGTAAACAAAGACTGACCACCACTAAAATTCTTCTTTTTCTTTCCCAATTTGCGAGTTGAAACTTCTCCCAGTCAGAATTTCCTGATTAAAACCAATAAAAACAACGAAAAAAGCAGTTCCACGTTACAGATCAGTGCTTCTCCGACGCAGTTTGGCATGTCGATGCGGGCGGTTCGCCCACCACCTGCTGATGTGTGCTCACCTTTTTTCTCTGATAATTTCAGATCCAGACGTTCAGGAGGTTTTTATGGGGACCTCTCCAAAACAAACGGACCAGGTGATTCAAACCGGTAAAACACTGAATAAAGCAGCTTCACATTACAAACCAGTGAAACTTCAACCCTGCTTGCTGCAGACGGAGGTGGCTGTGGCTCAGAGGTAAAGTGGGTCATCAACCAATTAGAAGATTGGTGGCTCGATCCCCAGCTCCTCCAGTCTGTATGCTGAAGTATTCTTGGGCAAGATACTGAACCCAAAATTGGTCCTGCTCCTGTTCCATCAGTGTGTGAGAGCGTGTGAATGGTTAAGCCTAGTTCACATTACACGATTCCACCAAGTTTGGCGTCGCAGAGGATCTTGAGAGCCACCTTGGGTCAGAGGTGAGTCGGCAGATAGTCTGCCACGACGAGTCCTCATGTGTGAACAAGCCTACGAGCAAGTCGCCCCCTTGTCTGAGACTGGGACTGGATATCTGGCATGCTAGAAAACTGGAGAAGTCTGACACGACTGACAAAGAGCATCAGCCAATGAGAGGCGGGATACGTCCCACGTCAGCACGCAGGAGGACGGAAGAAATGTGAGGAGGACAAGCCGCAGGGTTGCCAGGTCTGCTTATTAGCCGCGACTTTGGGCTTGTTTCTAAAGTGGAGTTGCTTATTTGAGCTTGCTCTCTACACGTCACCTTTCTCTATGTATATCCGTCTAATAAGTTATTTTAATGCATGGCAGTCGCTTCTTTTGAGCTTGTTTCCATAGCCCTGGTTGCTTGTTTCTCTCCCAAGATCTGGCAACACTGACAAGCCGGCCGGCAAGCCATAGAAACATTGGCGGCGTCCACATTATCATGGGGAGCTTGTGTTTGGACCCAGGATAATAAAGAATATCCATGCCTTTACAATGTGTCGTCTCCAAGTTTGGTGACGTCACCGCGTCATCTGGGGCTCTGTCAGCGAGGGCTCGGTGGAGAAATCTTGTGGTGTGCACACACAGGTCGTAACGCAGTTGGCGAGACTCCCGCTGACAGAAACACACGTCGCCAGGTATGAACACTCAAAAGATTACACTAGTCTCCACGATGCAAAATCAGGGTGAAAATCGTGTAATGTGAACTAGGCTATACTGAGTAGCAGGTGGTGGCTATGTGTTTGTGACATATAGTGTAAAAGCACTTTGAGTAGTCAGAAGACTAGAAAGGTGCTACACAAGTGCAGTTTAAATTTACAATTTAACTATGGTGGCACCATGAAAATGCAAATGGTTTGTCTGTTCTAGGCTACTGTAGAAATGTGGCCATGCAACATGGTGATCTCCAAAAACTAGGACCTGCTCCCTTTGTAGATAAACGGCTCATTCTAAGGTTCTTCTTATTTTCAAGTGATTATACACGTAAGAAAACATACTTATATATAGTATACGTATATTCCATTTCTGCCAATACGTCCCCCTTAATAATATACACTGGTTCTTTGAGTACTTCAATTCAGTTTTATTTATATGGCCCAATATCACAAATCACACTTTGCCTCAGAGAGCTTTACAAAATACAACACTCTCTGTCCTTGGAGCCTCACAGCAGATAAGGACAAATTGCCCTCAAAACAATCCCTCCTCAGGATGGACAGACATGCAATAGCAGTCGTATGTACACAACAGACCAGCGTAATAAATCTCAGCGTCTGGACTAAACTGTTGTCACTCACCTATCATATCAGGTCCCTTGGCATTGAGTCTGAGGAAGCGGCTTCCTAACGGCACCTCCAGCACTGTCTTCATAGCTGAGGGCAGACACAAGGTTGGAAAGGATTAATTTCAACATACAGTGAAATACAGTATACAGAGGGGGGTGAACTGAAGGAAAAACCTTCACAACTGAATGGAGAGTTAAACACCTTCAGTATGGGAGATGTTGAAGCATGGTGTTAGACAGTATTCTCCAACTACATAATCACAACACCAAGAGAGGGATTTGTTTTTTGAACTTTTGGAAAAATGGTGCACCATCCCTCCAGTTGAGTCAACTTATGACCATTAAAACTGTAATTAACATGCTTTGGTGAGCTCATAGTGTATAACAGGATGGACGAGAAAAAAATCAATACAAGATACTAATAAAACCATCATATAGGTGGACATGTTTAAATACATAAAATGTCATCAATGACACACACAGAGACAGTTATATATATTTCAGCTCATGGTCTTGAAGGACAGCACATCATTCACATCCTGCACAAACCTGCCATTATTTAATAGCCAAGCTTCTGTAAATAGCAACCACAATTTTTTTTATTCAAGTGTTGCATTGAAGATGACTTCACAGCAGTGTGATGCAGCATTGCTATGGTAATCAGATGAGAATCCTGCCTATAGTAAGGGGTACAATCCGCAATAGAATATTTAAAAAAGAAAGGACCTGGCACCAAAAGTGAGTTGAGTGAAGTCAAGTTGTACGATGCAGTGTGAAAGAGGCAAAGCTTAAAGGTGCCCTTTGGAGTTTTCTTTTAAACAGGTTATGTTTATATTCTCACCCAAACACTTTGTAAGTGTCCTTGAGCTCTAACAAGTGTGTTGAAATGATTTTCTTTGCGCAAAGAACAATTGCAAAGCCTAGTTTGGAGGTATTTCTTTTTTTAAAAGATGTTTTTTGGCTGGGTTTGTTTCTTTAATGGATAGATCAGCAGAAGATAGGAAGGGGAAAAGAGAGGACAACATGCAGCAAAAGACCGCAGGTTGGTATCGAGCCCAAACTCAGTCTACACAGTGCACGCTCATCCAGGTGAGGTACGAGGGCACCTCCTTTGAAGTATTTCAGATCCAGCACTGTTTACATCCAGGTTTACTTGCTACCATTCTTCTTCTTCCCTGCCTTTTCCGGCACATTGCAAAATAGGAAAGCGTTTTATAACAGTTTAAAAAAACTCAACAGCAACGTTTCTTTCCAGAAATCATGACCTTGTTACTCATGTTCATGTAGGAACTATTTTCTTTCTACCAAACTACATCCACTATTCGTCTCACTGCACAGAAGGAAGTGTGCATCTTAAACTGATACTGCCAGATCACCTAAGCTAGCTAACATGATACCTTAGCTGAGGATGACGCCATTAATGTTTACATTCCGCTTTGTCATGAGCATGAGACTCGTCCATGAGTAGATGCACGCTTCCTTCAGTGTGGTGATACATTTGGCGGGTGTAATTTGGTAGAAAGACAATAGTTCCTTCATAAAACTGCTCACAACAAGGTCTGTGGATTATCTTGAGTAACCGGGTCATGATTTCTGGAAAGAGACATTGATGTTGAATGTTTGAAATGTATTTTTTGGGGCATTGAGCACCACAAGCTGAGTGCCATCTAGTCCCATTATACTGGAGAGAGGGCAGACATCTCTACAGCTGATATCTCCAACACCTCTGCAACTCACACCAAAACTATCTAGACCGATAAACAGCACTACAAGTAAGAGGAAAATTATGTGTTTTTTATTTTGGGGTGAACTGTCCCTTTAAAGATGCATTCAGGCTCAGCTGCAGGCGAGAAATGGGAGAAGGAAGTGGCCCGTGTGCTCTAACTGGCACAGGTGTTCCCTGTTGGCTAATTACACTCTCTCTTCTTATGCAGTAGCATGCCTAACTCGGGGAACACACACACTGGAGCCAGAGGAGACATGCCGCCCTCCTCTCTGGGATAGCTGTAGTTTGAGTTGTGTTATGTGAGAGACTGGACTATATGCCCTCCAGGAGGCACCGGGCAAGATAGCGGCGAAGCAAAGAGTAGAAAGAATGTTTATATTGTGAAAATGTGTGTGTGAGAAATAAAAGGATGGCCTAAGTTGACAGAGCAGTGTGAGACTGTTTGTGCTGAGTAGAATCTGTGGTAACACTGACTCACTGTTACACACACTCACTACAGTCCACACACTGTATCTGTGTCTATCTGTATCTATGCACACTCTGTTATCCATCAATGCAACGGGTTCAGCCAAAAGGAAGTCAATAATTCACATCTACTGATTTGCTGCTGTAACAAATTATGGTGATCACGTCTTACAATCTCTTATCTGCAGCACATTAATCTCTAACCCTGACAGGCACACAAAAGCCGTCACATCTGCACATCAACAAGATACAGTTTCTCAAAATAATTATGTCATATCAAAGTTCGAAATCACACTGATGCATCTGCATTCATTCCTATTTATGTTTTGTAGCTGGCCGACTGATGTTGCTCGCAACGATATCATTTGCTGTTATCATAACTGACAAGTTAACAAGTGAGTAACGCAGTCCAGTTTATTGTGACCTTGAATCTTGTCAGCACGCTGAATTGTGTAAAATTAGATGGAGAGAAAGGAAGAATTTGAAAAGACAAGTCGCTGTGGAGGAGATAAAAGAACTGAAGAAGTACAGGGACCAAAAGCGTACCATTTTAATGCATCATGCATACTGTGGGACTTCTGACTGACAGGAGAGACAGGGGACAAAGTCTGACACACCATTCTGTCAATTCTGACTGTTAATGTGAAAACGAAAGTCAAAACATTCAAGATTACAGTTTTTTCTTAACATTATGAGTTTGTGTGTTTGTTTACATGACCATTCACTAACACTGGTCATGCATGTGCAGGTGTAAACAGGAAGCAGACAGATGGAAAACAGATTGGGAGTCATTGCAGGTGACATTAAGTTAGATTGCTTTCACACCTGCCCTGTTTGGTTCAGTTCAATCAAACTCAAGTCGGTTTGCCCCCTCAGTGTGATTCATTTGTGCAGGTGTGAACACAGCAATCACACTCAGGTGTGCACCAAAACAACCAGACCGAGACCTTCTTGGAGAGGTGGTCTCGGTCCGGTTACAAATGAATCTGGTGCGGTTGGTTTGTGGTGAGAAGGTGTTCCGACCTGGATGTGAAGCAACTGCAGTCACATGACACATTGTTTGGGTTAAACATGAGCATGTTACAGTCCTGGAGGATTATTAATGTGCACCTCCTCCTGTACTGCCTTAATATGCACATTCAGCACATCCAATGCATCAAAACATTGTTTTCTAGTTGGAGCCGCGCCTCGTTTTCAAACTGTATGGTTTGACTAAAATGAACAATGACAGCAATATAGTCCACGATGAGCAGCGCTAAAATCAACCTGCGTAGTTGTCCCTCCATTGTGACATTAGAAAGTGTCACATTTATCTTGCAAGTGTACTCTTCTTCAACGTTTGCTTTACTTCCTGGATTTTTCCCACATGGAAATTCTGACCAATCAAGAGCAGCTTTCTCACACAAGGCATTTGATCTGGTCCGCTTGTAAATGCTGCCGTGAGAACACAAACCAACTCTAGACAATTATACAACTTTTAAGGGTGCTCTCACATCTGTACTTCGGTTCATTTGGTTGCACCAGAGGGGAAAAATGATACATCATTCCATTTTAGTTTTGGTCCGGTTCCTGTTCACCGTGAGGACTAAACAGGAACTTCTACCAACTGACAAATAACGCATTGATTGGACAGGTTTGGTGTTTGTCATCCTGCATCATCAGGACCCATTTGGGAGAAATGAAATTGTGGTGACTGACTGAAGTTTATGCAGCAGCACTTTAATGCTTCTGAAGTGTTTATATTTCTGTTCTTAGGTTTCACACAGAGCTAAGTGGCAATGACGGATGACAGTGCATTCAAATAACTGGTGACCAGTCGGACAGTAGTTACAGGAATACTGATTTTTTTTTAAGTGAACAAAATAATTATAAATATTACAAATAACAACAGGACATAACTATAAAAATAACATTACAGAGAAATACAGTCATAATTCAACTGCCACAAATATAATATGTAGAATCACATGTTGTGCAGTAAAAACCAAATTTAATCTATTGCAAAGTAACAACAGCAGAGCCCTCTGGGTTGATCCTCATCTCTGGCAAACTCAGTAAGAAGTTTTATCTCCAAGGTAACACATATAAAAGTAAGAAGGTCAAAGTTCAGGGCATAATGTCATGAGAAATTAATATATCGCCATCGTCTGCGTCCTGCATGTAACAATATTTACTTTTTAAGGGCAGCTGCAGCACCTACTGGAAGTAAAAAGAAAAGGACTGTGGTTTAGGAACGCACCCAGAGACAGGATGAAATTATTCAGGGCTTCATACTGTGGGATCACTGTCACACTTTTTACAGAAAAAGTACACAGCGTCAGATACAATAACGGCAGTTTCAACAGCTTTTTAATCAGGGTAAACACCCTTGCTGAGGTGCATATGTGTTACCATGGTTACATGTATGCATTAGCATTAACAGGTCATGGTATATACGTGGCCTTTATCAGGATCAATTAAGAGATCTTGGATAGATTTCTCGATCAGCAGATGGATTTATTATTGATTTAGGTGTTGAAATCACGCTAAAATCACATATCTGCATCAGTTTGTTTTCTTTCACACCAAAAACAAACTGCACCAGAGTTCGTTTGGAAGCGACCAAGACCCACCTTTTCAAGCAGTCTTGATTCAGTTGTTTGGGCCGCACGAGGGTTTGATTGACAGCTTTCACACCAGCCCAAACAAACCGTACTAACCACACAAACAGACCCAAGTTCGTTTTAACTGAACCGAACAGGGCAGGTGTGACAGCACACTAGGCACACTGAACTGTTCCTGTCTGCTATTCTGTCTACATTTGGGTCCTGTTTTTTTGCTGCCTCACACTCACATATGTGTGTCTCTGTGGTAATCACAGCCTTGATGTGTTGTTACATATTTAAGGAGCGCATGTCAAATACAGTGTAGTTTAAGGTGCATCTCTGGCAGCTACGTGCTCGGGCTCCACAGCTACGCTGAAACCTCTTGACACACAACCATAAATCATGCTTTAGGTTTAGGCTACGGCTGCATTTTAATTCATTGGAACAAATTTTTTTCTCATGCCTATTTGTTCAGGCCTGAAAAAGTGACTGGAAAAGCAAAACATTCTGAGTTTACAGCTTGTTGTGTTGCCTCAACGTGAAAATCAAAATCAGTTACTGCTGCTTTCATTTGAGAAAAGGCATAAACTGCAGTTTTCAGGTGCTATTACATATATTCTATCAGTGAACTGCATGACAGAGAGAGCATGGCTCGTGTATAACTCACGACTCGCCATAAAGTCCGTCATATGGAAGAAAAAATCTCCTCCACTGCACTCCCTGCTTGTTGTTGAGGCCTCTCACTGTTTTGAGAGCACTGACTGAAGGAGACCACCACACTACAGTCGCTGCCATCCCTAAATCTGCCTGCTTTACTGCTGCACGGCAGCACTGATCAGCCCAGCAGACCTAAATAACATCCACATGTGTGCTGTTAAACGTCAGTGAGCCTTGCTAACTAGTCAATCATGAGACTCTTGCACGGTCGTGCTTACAGCGTACACAAACAGCACAGAGCTTAACTATTGAAAGTATTTACTGCTGTGGAAGGATTCTTGTTTTCCAGACTGCAAAAATACTTTTTGAGCTTTCACACTAGAAGTGTTTCTCCCTCTGTGGTTAGGCGAGGAGGTGTAGTAACGAGGCGAGACCTTTATAGACAAATGGAGTGTTAATTCTATTTTCCACATTTTATGAGAGTTACTTTTCCTTCTGGCAACGAATGAACACTGAGCTCAAACAATTAAGCTGCTCTGGCTGCCAGCCACAGGGCTTTGCCCCCTAACGTAATTACGCTTGGAAACTGCATCTGCAATGTCCTTAATTTATGGGAGCTTATTTTTTTCTGACTGTAAAATGGAGATTAAATGTAAAGCTGGGCATTAAAAAAGTGACCTTCAAAATAAATAAGGGAAATGAAACACAGATAAACAGTTATGGGCTCATTTTACATGAGTCTGCTGGACCTGTAAACTGAGGCTGCAGGGAATACTGGGGCCAATTCATATTCCAAATGCAATGACTGATAAATAGTAGAGTCATGAATAATGGATGTGGGGGAACAAAGGTGATACTCTGTGTGTCTGTGATGGTAAATAAACTCACCGACCAAGGTAAGCCTAAATGGTCGTGATTGGTTTACTGTATCAGCTCTCGTCTCTCGGGACATTAGAGCTGAGGCAGAGAGGACATGAGAGACTGAAACTTTAAACTGAATGAAAGACAAACAAATAAAAGTGACAGGTGGAGTATCACTGGCCAGAGAAAGCTCTGACACTACTTTAAAGATAACCACTGCTTCACAGGTTCCCTGCTGGCCTCTGAAAACATGAACACGTCAGGCCACTTCACAGCGCCAACCAGTCTCAGAAAAATACAGAGTGTATTTACAGGGTGATACAAGCCAAAGTAGACATAAAGTGCTATAAACAAAAGCCTGCAAAAACCTGTCAAAGGAGACGTCCACTCCTAGAGATGTGACCAATAATGCTCATCACCTCCCTGCGACTTCTTCACTTTTTTAAGATATCTGTGTAGAGTTGAACAGTGCAAGTATTTTTAACTACAGTATAAAGCAATTTCAGTAAGCAGGAAAAAGAATTGCTGTATGCAGCCAGCACTTAATATAAACCAGCAGCTGGATGCTGTAGTTATACTGATTAAGGCGGATTTATACTTGTGCATCAGCTCTATTCAGAGCCTACGCCGTTATGAGCATTAGGTGTGTCTGTGTCACTCTGCAGTTACACCTCCAAAACACTAGTCAGTGGTGGGGTTTCTATGTTTCCATCAGCCTGTTTAGATGCGCATCTAGAAGTATTGCATCGGAAAATTATGATGTAAACGCCAAAATTCGAATTAAAATCCCCTGATTTGCACAAACTAAAATACGCTCGCTTTAGCCGGGTTTTGGTTGATTAAAAAAAATGCTGATTCGCAAAACGGGGGATGGAAACAGTTATGTTCGAATTAAGTCTGATGTAGCCGTACACTCCGGGTCGGGAAGGCAGTAATGCATTTACAAGCTGGTTGCCAACCACCAGAAAACGTATTAGAAGAATGCAAGACTTGTTTTGTTTCCGGTTCTGTGGAAAACTTGCACGAATTCATATTTTTCACCAGAGTCCGTACATTTAATGGAAACACACATGATTCGCATTTCTTTTAATGCTCATTTCCCAATGATTCGAATCACTTTTGGATGGAAACATAGCCTATGAAGTGCTGTAAAGCTGAGTGGATTCAAAACACATATTAAACACACATTAAACACACATTAAACATGGCTTATTAGCAACAATTTCAAACACAAGTACACAAATCAGCGTCACTATAACTCGCAGCATTCACAGACAAACACTTTTCTTTATCTGGCACATTTTGCCCACAAATACAACATGCTAATGTTATTAGCACAAGCCTATGGCATTTTACATTGTATAAATTAGCCTAGTAGCTAGCCGAGGTTCCCTCTACTCATATGAAGCCAGGGACAACAGCAACATTTAACAAAGGTAAAGTTACAAAATTCAGCTCCATTACAACTCACAAGGTTCACTGACAAAACAACTGTCATATGCTAAGCACGTTTCCCAAACAAATACAACATGCTAACATTATTAGCGCAAGCCTCTTGCATATAACATTATATAAATTAGCCTAGCAGCTAGTGGAGATTTCCTCTGCTCATATGAAGCCAGGATAAATTACACACAAGACTAACAATGCTATTTTTGTGGAGGCTTTATTGTCTTCACAATTTATTGTTTCTTATCTGTGAAATTAAAGTAAATAAAAGCTTTGTTTCCACTGAGGGAAATGGTTTCCATTAAAAAAAAAAAAAAAAAAAAAAAAAAGACAAGAGGTCTGTGTCTCCGCAACTTGTAGTTATATTTCTGGGAAGGTGCATGTGAGGCTACGGCGTAGACTCTGTTGTGATGCTGTAGGTATGGAGTTGCTTTGACGCAGAAGTATAAATCCAGATTTAGGCTAACAAACAGTGTGTGGCTAAGTTTAGGCAACAAAAGGGCTGTAACAGAGGACCACAATGGAAAGAAGCTCCTGGGCTTTATTGCGTTTTCTCCTTTTGACATGACTGTCTAAAGATACCATGCCTCCTGGAGAGGCTGTGCTATTCTTCTTACATGCTGTCAGTAAGAAAAATGTATTGAATTCAATTTAGAGCACTTTGGTTAAGGTTCAGGAAGAGGGGTTTTGATTAAAAGTAAACACAAGCCCACACATCCTGTCTTGTGATTCATTTTAAGATTTAACCAAGTCCACAACCTTCCCTGAACCTTCACCAAGAGCACTGAGTTTTGTAAACAGAACCAGCTGCAGATTATTAAAAGAATACCTCATCTGCAAAAATGACCATTTGTATATTAATTGCTCACCTTGTGTTACGATCAATTTGTGAAGAAACCTTTTTTCTCACGTTCCTCCAGGGTGAACTAAAAGTCACACAGAAAGTCAAACATTCTTCATGAATTGAAGCAAATAGAGAGTGTGTCTAACAACAGCAAAACTATATCAACACATCTGTTTACAAACTCTTACACAACGGCAGTATAACCCTCTCATTTATCTGTGCATTTTTGCTAAAACATTTTAAACCCCCCCGCCTATAAAAGCGCCCTGAATGCATCTGCACACGTGTGTGAATGAGCTCTGCTTGAGTAGAGTTCAAATGCACAAACATGTCCAGGCACGCTGCTCACCAGTGCATGAAATTGTCTGTACCGACGGGTTTTAAATCATAATGTTTTAGCAAAAATGCATGTACATGGGAAGTACTGAGCAAAAGACTGGATAAACGAGACTTGGATATTTCTGCACGTGTTGTGTGAGTGCTTGTAAAAAGATTTTTTGATAAAGTTTTGCTGCTGTTAAATGTGATCCCTGTTTACTTCAATCATGAAGAATCTTCACCCTTTTTGGATTCTTCGTTTACCATGGAGGCATGCAAGCCATTGATACAGGCTACAAATGGTCATTTTGCAAGGGGAGGTTTTCCAAGGTTCAAGGTTCAAGTTTCAAGGTTCAAGGTTCAGTTTAACATGAAGGAATGAAATTAGTTACCCGGGTCCAGCAGCATACAGAATAAATAACATTTAAGATAGACCCCTTAATAAGTAATTAAATACCCTGAAAGCCTGTAATAAATAGAACTCATACTGTGGTTAAAACCAAGCAAAAATAGCTTCATGCAGTCGCAGCAGTACAAAGTGCAGAGGACAGACTTTAATCCACGGAGTTCATAAGCCTCACAGCCTCTGGGAAGAAGCTGCACTTTAGCCTTGTTGTTCTGGCTTTGAGGCTGCGCAGCCTTCTGCCTGAGGGGAGGCAGACTCACAAGTCAGTCTTTAGATGCTTTGCTTAACTAAAGACTGATGTCTTTCTCCCTGATTTTGTGTTTAGATGGACGGATACAATTTCAGAGTTTAAAAAAACTCCTTCGGTGGCTCGCTGAACTCTTGTGCTCGTAAACATAGTCCGACTGCGTTAAAAGTTTTAAACAAAGTTGCTGTAAGTCCTTCATTTTCACAATCTTGTGGACTGAGCACACATTTGATAAAATGTAGTTAAATCTCTCAGCATCCATTTTCAAGCTCTCTGTGTGTTTGTTTCCTTGCGGACGAGAAAAGGGGGAGCGCACATTTCCGGGAGGGGGTGTCCTTTTCAAAAATGCAAGAGGCGTTGCTTTGTTGCCGGCCGTTTTCTCCGGTGTGTTAAACACACTTTAGAAAGGAGTGTCCCCAGACTATCAGAAGGCGGAGATCTCTGATTGTCTGGTGGCGAGACTAGAGGGGAGGGGGCTGAACTGTCTCTACTGATCGAGGTATAAACAGGTGTTGTGGTCAGCTGTACTACGTTGATCCCTCTTTGACCTTCACCACTAGTACTAACTCAACGTGGATTTGTAGATGAATGTATGTGATGAGGTCACTCGCACTAAGTACCCGTCCTTCTTGATTTTATTGGCATTGAATAGATATGTCCCTGCCACCCTGACGGCCTGACTGCCATCAAGTCAGTATAAAAGTGTGGGGGGAAAAACCCCATGATGCTTTAGAAGATGTCACCTGTAACTTCAAGCCTTCATCCCTTGAGCTTGTGTTATCTTGCAGAGCTGCAGCCGCTGCAGCAGCCAAACTGCCCTGCTATCTGATTATCATTAAGTGGCTCTTCCTCTGCCAGATCCTCTAAAGGACCTGGCAGAATGTCATCACATCACACCTTAGTGACTTCTTGGAGGACTCCTAATTCTTTTTTTATATATACTAAAGCCAAAGTAGGATGTTTGGACTGTATTCCTCCTCCTTGATCTACAGGCTGTCTAAGGGTCCAGACACAGTGCTGTAAAAACCCCACATCTGCCTACTGCTACAAAAGTTCCAGCATGTCGTCATTGTCTCACTCCTGAGGACTTTATTTGGGCCCTGGAGCGAGGGAGGAGGATTCTTGGATGAGGAAAGATGACTTAAGTGTAACTGGCAGTCGCAGACAAACCTGATGCTGTGGAGGTCTTCGACAACTATACAGAGACTCTTTCCATGATTTAGGTCCCGGTCTATCCACATTACTCAAGTGCTACAAAGGCCGCCTTGTACTGGTCATTAAGGGACATTGGCTGTGGCGCTGGGAAACGTGTTATTGGGCTAGTTAATAGATAAGATCTCTGGATGGGTGGATATTGAACCTTTGTCAGCAAACAAAGGCCTAATGAAGCTGTAGAAAAAGCTGGTCAGTGGACTTTAAATTAGGATTTTTTACTACAGTAATGTTCAAAAGATTTAGGGATGTCTAGGGTTTACTGTTCGGTTTGACCGGATACACATATTAAGACCCGCTGTCACCCAACACTTTTGGTATGGTAACTTTGGAACCAACAGTAACCCGTCTCACATGGTACCTTGACCCTAGCTCCATTTGGTGTTTCCATACAGGACAGTAAATGTGGGCGGAGTTGTTGTCACCCACTGCTCCATCCAGCACGCCGGTCGAAATTAATATATATTTTTAAAGTCTTTAAGATCCACTCATTACAAAGGTGTCTGTCATCCAAGAGAGACAATAAAAACTAAATGAACACCCGCCAAGCGCCAATGGCGGGTAAAACAAAAACACACACCCACCAGTGGCCGATGGTAAATTTTGAATTGCATGTGGGTTTTTTATGTGCTTCAACCATTTCTGCCAGTTGTGTCAGACTATTTTGACCCTCGCGGCTTATTGTACGTGTGCCAGGAACCCATGACTTCAGCTACTGGAACCCTGGGCATTCTATGGTAACTTCTGAGCAAGATGTGGTGACACAATCCTGCTGTGAAGCCACCGCCACAAAAGAGGAAAAACGAAGATGAACATGTTGGACTTGGACAAGAAGAACAGACAGTTAAACGGAGTACAAATGTCACACGGCATTTTATTGAAAAATGGAAACTAGACGAGGCTGGCTAGCCGCAGTCATGGCTGACCTACGACCCCCACACCAATATGATGAGCTGCAGCCTTTGCCGCAAGCACGCCAAAGAAACACAGAGGACAGGGTTGGATTTTCCTAAAGTTGGATTTTTATACTAAAAACTAAGGTAATTATTTTTAGTCAAACAAGGCATGGTTTTTTAATTTGGCTGGTGAAAAATATGTATGGCCGGTAAATTTTTGGAGATGAGGTAAAAAGTTAATTTTACGCCCTGCTAGAGGGAGACCTGCTGCTGATAGCACCACGATGCAACTTCTGGGAGGGGACTACCACAATACAGCCCTGCATGGACTGAAGACTCTGTGCACACCTCTCTGATAGACACAAAAACACCAACAGCATGTGTAGAAGAACACAGAACAATAATTCACATAGATCCTGACTGATCCTGTTGGCGGTTCTGGAGATTTAGATCATCGATAAAGTTACACTGCTGTACCTCGTGCGTAATGTGCACGGTGTCTCTCTTACTGGTGAGACACACTTATTGTTTTTGCTGTGGTGGGATCACTGCAATCAGTGCTTCTCTAATATACAGTATACAATATGATAGACCTCGCGAGCTGGCTCCTCAGTCTGTTGTGTGCTCTGCACGTCTATGGGCGTAACGAGAGGAGAGAGGGAGAGTTTTGTTGGAAAAACCTCATTATAGGTTCTTCATTACTCCTGTTGAAGAGAGTCACTATATCAAATGGTCAAACTGCTGGAGACAATGTGGGTTCTTCGATGCCAATCATTATCACATACTCTGGTCTTGCCCATTATTAATTCCTTTCTGGCAGAAGGTTCATACAGTTTGGCAAAAAAGTATTTCCACTGAAACTAGAGCCCCCTATATTTGGGCACCCCGCCTTTGGACAATGTTATCTCTCATGAGAGATATCTGTTTCAGATCCTAAGTGCAGCCAGCAGGAAAGCCATTACTAGAAAGTGGGTAAAACCTTATACCTACAGTTGGTGATTGGATTGACATTATATGATATATTTAGGATGGAAAGGATTACTGTTTTATTAAACTGCAACAGGACAAGTTTCTGAAAAAGATGGGATAGTTGGATGTTGTATATTACACCTGTGAGTTCTTCATTTGTTTAAGGTGAATTTCTGTCCCCTTGTGTAATTTATACATTTTTCTCTTTAATGATTTTCTTATCCTTGTCGGTGCAGTGATTGGAGTATCATGAGGACAAAACCCAACACTCTGATCATATATATTAAGTTCAGTTTCTTTTTTGTATGGGGTTTTCTATATTCATACCTGTACTTACATTTACTTTAAGGGCCATTTTGGCCTCTGTATTATATACTGTAACTCACTTTTATGTTGCCTTCTGCTATAACTGTGTCTCACAGAGGGCCTGAATAAGTCCGATGAGTATGATTAAGTTGTCTGTTTGGACCTTGAAATAACTCAATAAAAAGAGAGCTCGACTTTGCAGGATTGCAGACCTCTTTTTTCAGTGTGGGTCGCAGGTTTTTCAAACACAAGAAAACCTGCTAAAAATAGGCTTTAAACTTCTTTACCACTGCCAGTAGATCAGAACTGTGTACGTGAATCTGCAGCAGATGAGCATGCCTTTCTGTTTTATTTTTACAGGTGAGTCACTTTCAACGTCACCAACAGGCTGGAAAACAGGTTCGTAAACAGCAGAAAGCGGCATGGAGGATAAGGAAAACGTTACTGTGGTTACTGTTTTTTTTTTAGATCTCTTATTTAGTCTCTATTTCAAACTTGGTGCAGACTAATGTGGATCAATGCTTGAGTGCAGCTTGGGTATTTTGTGGTGGTGTGTTATTTCATCTTGCCGGCAAGGAGGCTAAAATTAGCATGTTCACACGGGTGCTGTATTTTCATGACTGCCAATTGGAGTTGATAAATACCTGTGACTACTGCGGTGTGAATGCCTATTGTAACCTTTCCCATTAAATAAAAAATCAAGATGTTAGCAGCTGTTAGCAGGTGCTTCTCAAAAATTAACCGGTTAATGGTTACCAGTTAATGGGCGTCAAGCAACTGCGGGTCTAAAAAAGGGAACACACTCAGAAAATAGTCAAAATTTAGCTCAATTTATGGTTAATTATTGGAAATTATAGTAATTTAGAATTAAATTTCAGCTGACGTACGAGACACCGTGCGCTGAGCAGAAGTAGTGGCGGGCAGCTGCATGACAGTTAAGTGGCCTTAAACATGAATAAAACACTAATAGGTTTAACCGACTAATATTTCTGGTGCCAACTAGCGAGGGGGCGGACATTTAATCGTTTAGACGTCTATAATCGCGCGCATCCCTAAAATTAACCAAAACTGACGTCACAATTCAGACCTGAAACTCAGGTATAGTATCAACACTAGTATTGAAAATATTCAAATGATATCCAACCCTAATCTTTGGTTTAATGTCTCCAATAGTGACATTTTAATAATTAAATGTATACCAGTCCATACCCATTGAGTGCACAGTTGCCCACATACAGTTTCACAAGATGTGTGTTTGGGATACAGGTCATAGGAAATTGCAGATTAAATAGTCAACTGAACCCATTAAGAAGAGCAATGTATTCAGACAGAGTTTATGAAAAATGTGGGACAGACAGAATTACTGACTGACAGTTTCTGTGATTATGTACAGCATACCATACCATGACTTAGTCATACCAAAAATTAGAAAACGAACAAACATTGGTCCACAGGGGGAGCCACAGCGATCGGTCGCATTTTAGCCATTTTGAAGCATTTTTCTGTTGTTATAGCGCCACCCAGTTGCCAATTAGAGTTAAATTTCTCCAGTCACCTTGAGGCTTCCTGTTCTACATATCTACCAAGTTTAGTAAAAATCCATATGGCGGTTAG
>NC_065506.1:46386549-46404796 GCF_006386435.1 Epinephelus moara | reverse complement strand
CCCATTCAAAGTTTGCAATTTCAATCGGTTGCTATAGCGCCCCCCTTTGGCCAATTGATGTAACATTGCTTCATTGGCATCCTCCCATGACCCTCTACCACTGTGCCAAATTTCACATGGATTGACCAAGTCAGTGAGGAGAAAAACGTGGAACAGACACACACAGAGTTTTCGTCATTATATAGTAAGATTACGTGTTCTTTGAAAACATTATACAGTGAACAATTCAACTGATTTTTTACACTTGAATTTCAATAGATTGATTAGATGTCCTATATTATTTGGTCATACTTACTTCAAACTAAGGACTGTGCTTGAGAGCAGCAAATATTGATGAATAAAATAATGATTTTTTGAGATTCTAAACATTTGAAATAATTGAAAATGTGCTCTTAAATATTTGTATCACTGCTGTGTATGTTTGATGGACAAAATAAAATAAACATACTTGTGGGTTCAACTCTGTGGTCATTTCTGATGATTTGGTGTTTGACTGGATCATAGAATTATAAAAAGTTCCTGTTGTTTTCCACCAACTTTTATCACTGTTATGGTAATCAGGGCGATGGAGACAGAGTAGAGGTTTTGTGTACAACTTCAACAAGGTGCAGGGAAAAGAGAAAAACCCTTCACCTGGCTCAGGATGGTCACAAGCCAAAACATGCTGGTCTCAGAGTTAGGTTTTTTTTTTTTTTTTTACCACAAGTGTTTCTGGAGTTTTCACTCCTTCAGATCAAGGCAAGGAGCCTCGTGCCAAACTTTCATCCTGCAGTGTAAAACCCAACATTTTCCCAAATGTTCAGACTTGCTAATCGTGGCAGGTTGATATGTGTCTGTGTTTCACATTTCTTTAATACAGCCATTTCAGTTTTATTCCATTGATATTACATGTCTAATGCTTGCATATACTTCCACAGTAATGGCACACCCCTGCTGTTCTCTAAATATCCCCCCGAATTTAAAACCCAGAGAAATAATTACATGGTCACTGGCTGTGATTTCTAATACCAGTCTTTTTCAGGGAATCCAGCCATATTCATTTCCACTCCCTGAGGCATGCCAAAACAACTTAATTTGAAACATTTGATACAATACTCCATCTCGAGAGCCAATAACTCTGCTATGTATATAGACTATATTTGCTGCCAATATGTGCTTCATTAACCTGTTAAAACTTTGGGAAATGCTGAGCAGTCCTGGGAACATTTAAACAAACTTCCACTCCAGTGGAAATTATATTTTCATATTTCCAATACTGTAAAGTTATTTGTGCTGCTGGAGCCTCAGCTCCACTTCTGTCAGACAGGAACGGTTGAAAACAGAGGGAATATGCAGAAAACAAATCCTCTGTTTACTATAGACAAACCTGTGTATTTGCTTTCTACATAAAGGGTTTAATGCAAAACAAAAACGCTGAGAAGTGAAGTATTTGTCGATTTATCGCTTGGTTTGTTTATTTAGCGACATTCAAGAAAACTACAGTGAGCAATGAATACTGATCTCCTTGTCAGTGTTTTTCCTCTAATCTCTCATGACAGGCTGAATGATCAATGCTGAGCCAGTGTTGTTGTTTTAAAACTAAGATGGAAACTGATTAAAACTCATTTCCAGGCTCACTTTTTCTGCTTGGCTCTTCCTATTATGCACAGTGTTTTTTTTTATTTACCCAACTTGAAGCCAAAACAATTGGGTGTTACATTTATGAAAAGCTGTGAGAAAAAAAAAATCACTGATACGTGAATGGTGTAGCACCATCTGCTCTGCCCGAACGCCAGAATTAATGTTGGCATGTGTAACCTGTGGACCACTGGTGAGTCAAAATCCCTCTACTATCCTGATCTGCATTTGTATAGCTCACAGCGTTTTCATTCACATGTGAAAGCCTCCCCTGGACCAGGGGCTGGGGGTCAAGTGCCAAGGCTCTCAGGCAGGTAAAACTGCCGGAAATTGAAACTCCATGACAATTCTGGGCAGGTCCCAGTAGTTTTCTGTGTATCCTACAAATTCCCATTAACAGTCATTAACTAGGGTCCCAGCCATATACTGGTTTTAAGGTATACCGTGATATGAAAATTGACAATCATCATACTGTGCACATTTGCCTGCAATTACAACAACTACAATACTGAAAACAAAAATGCAACTTGAAGGAGAATCTCTATTATATTTTAGTCATTTTCAAAATGGAGACTTTTCACACATATGGTTTCAAGTTAAAATTATAGCAATAAACAGCAAGTTCTCTGTTTGTTCAGCAAAAGAAAATCCTTCTGTTTTCATTCCTTTAAGCGTCATTCTGACTGATAATATCATAAATTCTGTAATACCGTGATAACGTGAAAACACAATATTTTCTGAGACGGTTATCGTACCATGAAAATCTCGTACCGTTGCAACCCTCCCAAAATCACACTTTTCATGCGTTAATTGCACCCTTCTGCAAACCACTGATATGTTAAATTTGTAAGTTTCATAAGTTTAATTTCTATGTTTGATATGTAGCAGATATGTTTAAGCTTTACATTTCAATTTTTGGTTTTATGTTGTGACATCACTGTGGTTAACGTGTAGTAAGGTTTAGGCACAAGAATCACTAGGTTAGGGTTGGGGAAAGATCATGTTTTCCCTTAATATACCCTATTTTGTTGGCACAAACATGGCTGGAATTGTTTCTACGTCTGGTTGAAAAACACCCAGTTTAATTGCTGCAAATATGGCTGGAAATGTCCATACGTCTCAACAAAAAATACCCAGCTGGGTGCCCAAAAACACGGCTGGAAATGTCCCGATGTCTGTTTAAAAATACCTGGTTTTGTCACTGCAAACGCAGCTGTAATTGTCCTGACGGCTCATTAAAAAATATCCAGTTTGGTTGCCAAAAACATGGCTGGAGATGTCCTGAAGTCTCATCAACATTTTTTTTCACTACAAACTTCTTAAATACTTGTTTTTTGAGACACAAACACAGCTGAAAATCTCATTAAAAATTCCCAGTTTTGTAACCACAAATACGGCTGTAAATGTCCCAACGTCTAGTTAAAAAATACCTGGTTTGGTTGCCACCAACAAGGCTGGAAACATCGCGGTGTTTGGCTAAAAATACTCACTTTTGTTATTTGTTGGTCTCGAACAGTGGTCTGCAGCTTGGCAGCCATCTTGCCTATGTGTCACGCCACCCTCCCCTTCATAAGAAACTCACATACATGTTAGCTGAACTACATCATGCATATGAAGCATACGAATTATAATAACAATAAAACAAAATAACGATATAACAAGCATAATAACTTTTCTGTGGTTTGCAGAAACGTACAGTGCCAACATTTCATTCTGTCGACGGGGCTGATCTGACAGTGGGTGGCTTGTTGTCACCAGATGCCATTTTAATAGTCCAGCCTTGATAAGTAAATGCTGGAGGCAATAAAGAGCAGGCCAAAGCTGAGATGGCTCCTGAAGGCCTGTGGCCAACTCAGCGAGTACTGACACACAGCCAAGACAGGTGAGAGCCACAGGTCCAAGCAGACAGATATCCAGCTAGCTTCTAGCGAGATATTAGACCTGAGCTGAGGATGAATTTACTGAAACGACCTAGAAAGATCATGGGCTGAGTTATTTGCAGAGGGCTGGTAGGTGACGGAGTAACATTTGGAGTAGGGAGAGGACTGTAGTGGTATTTCAGATTTAAAGTCCACTCTGTAAAGTATTAGGGATTTAGTGAGTATTAGTGAATGAAGACATGCATGTGAGACAGACACAGACATGGATTGTATCACCTACGTTGTTCTGGTGTAAGGTGTGGTAGAGCCTGTCCTCGTACCAGTCGGCATGTGGAGCCGTCGCCACCACAGACTCCGCAGTTATCCTCCCTGGCACCACTGGCGAGCTGGCGATCACAGCCCACCTCCTGCACACACATCACAAATAAACACTCAGAGAAAGATACAGGGCTGACCAGTAGATGAAGGGACAGGAAGACAAGAGAACACTATACAGAGTAAGGCTGGTATAATGTATTGCAGTCGAGCCTCAAAGCGATGAAAGGTCATTCAATAACAAATTGATTAGTCGGCACAAAACAGCAATTTTAATAAACAACAAGTAATTTCAAGTCATTTATGAAATAAAAATGCCAAATATTAGTTCCAGCTTCTCCCTATTAGGATTCACAGCATTCCACCTCTATCATATCTTTGCAAAACAAATTAATTTGGGGATACAAGCCACATAGGCAGCGTGGCTCAAGGGAAGGAAAAGTCAGTCAGTTTATTTTCCATAACCGCTTATCATGTTAGGAGTCCTGGGGGGGCTGGAGCCTATCCCAGCTGACACTGGGTGAGAGGCAGGGTTCACCCTGGACAGGTCACCAGACTATCACAGGGCTGACACATAGAGACAGACAACCATTCACACTCACATTCACACCTACGGACAATTTAGAGTCACCAGTTAACCTGCATGTCTTTGGACTGTGGGAGGAAGCTGGAGCACCTGGAGGAAACCCACGCTGACACAGGGAGAACATGCAAACTCCACACGGAAGGGCTCCTCCGACCCTGGGTTTGAAACAGGAACCCTCTTAACGTGAGGCGACAATGCTAACCACTGCACCACTGCGCTGCCAAAGTCAGTCAGGTAGTTCGTTGGCCGGTCCACCATGATAATCGAGAGTGAGGTTTTCATGATCCCAGACTTTATTGATCTTTGGGTAACTATCAAATACTTTATTACTAAATACCTTCAAAACTAATGATATTCCCGTTAGCCTCTTCTGTACTTTGTGTTTTACCTTGCACAGCAGCTGGATTCAAGTGACATCAGAAGATGAATTATGGGATCACAAGATCGTACAAAAATTCATCGTTAGGCTTCAAGTAATGCATTTCTTTCTGAACTAGGGATGAGACATAATTAGATTAAATAGATTTTATTCAAAACCAGTGCCATTGTTGATTCTGTTTATTGGCCCAATCCATTCCCTCATTGATACTGATGAATTTTCTGTGTGGGAAGAAAGTTGGCCTCCACGGGTTTTCAGCTTCAACACAACTGTTTTATCACCTCTGAGTTTGAACACAGTGTAGAAACAGAGTATAATGTTATTGTTATGGAGCAGTGATCCCTGACTGGTGGGTCGCAGGTCCATTCTGAATGTGACTCCATTTACAAGGTGACTTGCAAATGTGTTAAGTTTGTAAAAACATACTTTATTTTGAAGTACAGTGAATCTCTGGCACAGGCTTTTATCTTAAAGTGCCATTTCCTGCTGTAGAGTGAGTGACTGATGGACAGCTACATGTCAGAGACAGAAAACTAGCTCGACAACATGGCCAAATGCAAGTATGATGCTGAATATATTAAACTGTGTGGACTTTGAACTAATGACTTAGGTGAAATCTGGACCCTGTGGCTGGACCAGCTGGGAAATGTCATTGAGGAAATCTACCCTCAGTAACCAACATGATGCTCGGTTGGGAAGGAGCTGAGCATAGAGAGATGTTTCAGCATATTGCTGGTGTGTCCAGGCTGACTTGAAATGATCATTGTACAGACACTGCAAGAGCAGCACTGTTGTCATCTTTCTCTATGAAGTAAAGCCACGCTTTGGACCGTTTCTCTTGTTGCAAGCTTCCAGCAGCATACAAGGATGAGTTTGATGCCATTGTTCTGTAATGTGCAACTGTCAGAAAAACATGTCAGCACTAATAAAATGAACTGATGAACTCAGATGCATACGAGTCCAATGGATAGGACAGTTTTGAACTGGCTCTTGACAAGAACAAGGTTCTTGGTCCTGTGAGGAGCTACTGGCATCTACGAGCATGGTCTATGTGAGTGTGACAATACAGAGAGGTGACTGTTTAAAACTGGGTCAGCCCTATGTTCCCACAGCCCTATGTTCCCACATTTCTAAGATTTTTCTTAAAATTAGGCCCTATGTTCCCACAGTTCCCATATTTCTAAGATTTTTCTCAAAATTAAACCCTATGTTCCCACATTTCTAGGACATTTTCAAAATTAGGTCTTGTGTTCCTACATTTCCCTTCAATTTAAGCCCTATCCTCCCACAAGATTTTTTGGAAACACTTTATAGTAAATGAATGGATGAGTAATTTTATTTCGATCAGCAGCAAGAGAGTAGTGCAGTAGACTTGATGACACTGACAGGCTGACACAGAGGAGTTTTCAAATAGGCATCCTCCTTCCTTAACGCCTCCAGAGGGCTGGAAAGTGACTCCAAGCATCCCAGGAGCACCCCCTCTCTATGCCAACCCGGAGGTACTGATGCACTGCAAACTATGGTTTGCGTCCAGTTGCTGCGCTTCATTCGACTGATCTGACCGGAAGCTAGTCAATGCAAGGATTCTGTGCTACTTAGTTTAGTTTGTTTATTTAAAAGAACAATGTGCACTTACATTAAATGTTTGCAATACACAAAGAGATGGACGCAACAGATTTAACTAAAAGCTACATTCCATCTGTACTCCATTTCTACTGGATAATAGGTTGGGTGTAATTGGCTACCAAATTGGGAGAAAGGGGGATAAAATCTGATACAAATTTATGAAAAAGGAGCTGTGGGAACATTGGGCTGTGGGACCATAGGGCTGTGGGAACATAGAGCTGTGGGAACATAGGGCTGTGGGAACATAGGGCTGTGGGAACAAAGAGCTGTGGGAACAAAGAGCTGTGGGAACATAGAGCTGTGGGAACATAGGGCTGTGGGAACATAGGGATGTGGGAACATAGAGCTGTGGGAACATAGGGCTGTGGGAACATAGAGCTGTGGGAACATAGGGCTGTGGGAACATAGGGATGTGGGCTTATCAGATGGTTTCTATTTGACAAACCTTCTGATGCATCAGGCTACTTTATGTTCAGTGCTAATAAGCAAAAAATTAGCATGTTAGCATGCTGACCTGCTAAACTAAGACGGTAAACTTTGTAAAGGGAAGCTGAAATTCATTACGTCCAGTGTGAACAGCTCTATAGGTCAACAAGGGCGCCAAAAGGAAAAGGGCAGAGCTGCACAGAAAACCTGGCGTAATAATCTGTCTGTTTCTGCAGTGAGCATCACAGAGCTGCTAGCATGGTTGTAAAGTTTCTCACATTTTACAGACTAAATGATTAACTAGTTTGTTGAATAAAAAAATCCATACATTACTTAAAACTGGAAATAAGTAGTTGTTGCAGCTGAAACAGACACAAACTGTGGAGGCTTTAAATTGTATGAACATGAGTGTATCTGCACGTACTATGTGGAGGACTGCTGGCCTATTCAAGCTGTTGCCCTCCCTGTAATCTTCCTCCCACTGCATGCTTTCTCTTTAAATTCAGCTAGAATAACATGAATAAAAAAACACAAACAGCAAAAAAAAAAAGAAGCATCCATAATCAGTTCCATCTCAATATTTCATTTCAGGTCACAGGATGCTCATGTGCAGTCTCGAGCAATACAAATGCATGACAAATTAAGAAGGATTTCAACATTACTGTGCAGGCAGTGTTTCCAAAATCCCCATGAGGTGCAATAGGTAGAGAGGTAGCAGCTCATTTAAATAAGACTTCCCGGGTTTCAAAAACAACTGCATGGTGTTAAATTTATGATTAAATAATTAGAAGAAAGGGTTTTTGATTGATTTGTGGAGAGCAAAGAATGTTTGTCCCTGACTACAGCCTGCACAAACCAACAATGATGGCACGTAAAAGATAATAATGACATGTCTAAATGGTAAAGTGAATTTTTGGTAAGCTATGGCATCCACAGACATATTAATAAGACCGTTTTTATGGTGTTGTATTTCAAGCTGTCAGTGTTCTGCTCACTCTTTTGCTGCCTTCCCTGCTGCTTCTGCTGCGCCTCACCTTCATCTTAGCACCCACCTGTAGGCTCCGACTCTACGCTCCCGTACAGGGCGGAAGACATTATCATAACCCTTCACTTCCTGCTGAGCTTGATGCTATCTTGTGGGGAATGACTAAGCCTCCAATCGTCTACATATTCTACATTTCCATAATGATGAATTTCACATGAGTTGGCTAACTGAACTTTTATTTACATTGTTCTGACATGCAACTTCCTGTGATGAGTGAATACTGACAGTTAAAAGTAAAGGCCACAGTTGATAAAGTGCTGTCCTTGTGCCAGTATACAAACACGGGAGGGGAATCCATTAATCGACCGAAGTATGTCGAACTACGCTACAGTAGGGGGAGATATGCCCCCTTTCAGCTTATTAGTGTTGGACCTTTTTCCTGTTGACCTATTACGTCACAGACCAAACAAACGACAAACAAGTTCGCTACAGTTAGCGAGCAGCTAACTGGTACCATGGTGGACAACTTTACAGCTCTGTGGAGCATGCTCAGAGCGCCTTGGTCAGTTTGGGTCTGATTGACTGTATACATGCAGGAGGAATTTCACTCCCAATCACATTATGTGGGTGTGTAAAGCCTAGTTCACATTACACGATTTTCACCGCGATTTTGACATCGCAGAGGATCTTGAGAGCCACCTTGGGTCGGAGGTGAGTCGGCAGATAGTCTGCCACGATGAGTCCTCATGTGTGAACAAGCCTATGAGCAAGTCGCCCCCTCGTCTGAGACTGGGACTGGATATCTGGCATGCTAGAAAACTGGAGAAGTCTGACACGACTCACAAAGAGCATCAGCCAATGAGAGGCGGGATACGTCCCACGTCAGCACGCAGGAGGATGGAAGAAATGTGAGGAGGACAAGCTGCAGGGTTGCCAGGTCTGCTTATTAGCCGCGACTTTGGGCTTGTTTCTAAAGTGGAGTTGTTTATTTGGGCTTGCTCTCTAAACATCACCTTTCTCTATATATATCCATCTAGTAAGTTATTTAAACGCATGATAGTCGCTTCTTTTGGGCTTGTTTCCATAGCCCTGGTTGCTTATTTCTCTCCCATGATCTGGCAACACTGACAAGCCGGCAAGCAACTACAACAACAGCGGCGTCCACAGGATCACGAGGAGTGCGTTGTCTTTGGACCCAGGCCCTGGAGGCAGATCTGATTCAACACTGGGAAGAATATCCATGCCTTTACGATGTGTCGTCTCCAAGTTTGGTGACGTCACCGCATTATCTGGGGCTCTGTCGGCGAGGGCTCGGTGGAGAAATCTTGTGGCGTGACTGTGCACACAGGTCGTAACGCAGTTGGCGAGACTCCCGCTGACAGAAACACACGTCGCCAGGTATGAACACTCAAAAGATTACGATAGTCTCCGCGACGCAAAATCAGGCTGAAAATCGTGTAATGTGAACTAGGCTTTAGTCCGACTTTGAGAAATTGGATTTAGTACGAATTTTAGTCAAGAGTAAAATGTTTACATCCATCCATCCATTTTCATCCGCTTACCCGATATGGTATGCTTCTATGATATGATACAGGACTACACAACAAAGTATTTAAATTTGGCCCCACTTTGAAGACCTGATAACTGAACAGTTTGAAAGGAGCCACTCTGCAATATGAGTTACTTTTGATACTTAAAGTGCTGATGATACTTTTGTACTTTTACTTAAGTAACATTTGAATTCAGAGCCTTAATTGTAATGGAGTACTTTTAGACCATGGTATTTCTACTTTCACTCATGGATCTGAATATGTCTTGCACTACTGTACTCAAATACCCTGTGACATCACTATTGTGTGTGGTTACACATGCAACAAAATGACAGCAAAACACTGCTTTTCTACCTACTGTAAAGTAACCTCCTTAAAATGTTTTATTGTTTTACAGTATCTGCACATCTGACATAGACACATTGTCCAATATGGACATAGTTCTCAGGTATCCTGGGCTGAATGATGACACTATATGAAACATTAAAAGTTGCTTCTCAATATTGTCTCTTCTAAATGAAGTGGGGATGACTGAATCAATATTACTCCAGACAAAGGGATATTTGATTCCAATTTAGGTGAAAATAACAGTGAAAATCAATATCCTTCCACTTTTGTTCATCTCTCATTCATAAAGAAAATAGATTTTTTCCACCCTGAAATATTATGTTACATAATGTGTAATCATATAACTTCCATACTACTTACTTTGTACTGTGCACTTCTGTTGGAAAGCTGTGTGACAGAATTCAAACTGCTCGGGGCGCCAAAGATCATGATTTGGCCTAAGATACCTGGTTTTGTTGGGCACAGTCCCAGCAGGAAAAGCAGCAGTGTCTCATTTAAAAACACCTGCCTTTCATGGTGCTATCCCCGCTAATAAGTTGCTACAAAACACCCACATCCGGAGCTTAAAAACCCGATGGAAACACAATCGGTGTTGCTGTTGGCGTCGAACAGTAGCCAGTAATCTGCAGCTCTGTCGCTGTCTTGCCTTGGACGCCATCCAGCATAGCCTCCACCTCAAGACGACAATGTGAGCTCCATTTTAAATATCACTTTAGAAACATTGATATGATGTGTATAAAGTAAAATATAACGTACTTGTGGTTTGCAGACACGCCAGCGTTTTCTTCTGGACTGTTTTTGGTTCAGGGTAAAAAAAAAAGCGCAGCCAGCGTAATGGCGGATCATCTTTCCGGCAGTATTGCAGGATCTGTGTGTAAAAATGGTCTATGCAGACACAAGCTAATGTAGATATGCTGAGGCTTGTCATGCTGGGTTACTGTGACAGGCTGACAAACCAAAGTGACACGTACACACATGGACAGACAGCATGACACAGCACCGCTCCACTTTACTCCCAGGAATTGTATTATTTTCTCTTCTCCTTGTATACAGCTGGATATCATGCTGCTCTGTGCTGTATTATTAATCCATATACATGCACCAGAGGAGGGATTGGCCTCATTCCGTCACTGACAAACTTTCTGCTACACCACAGCGACCCAGCACCCCTTCCTGCGCTTCTGCCTTCATCACCAGGTGATGCTGTTTCATCCCTGCCATGCCCAGTGCCCTCTCTGCATGCCAGGACCGTCAGCAGCTGCTGTTTGAGCACACATCCATCATCCATCTCCCTTTACTGCCGACAAACGCCTGCATGTGTGTGGCCTGATTGTTGTTGTTGTTTTCAGTTTAATGAAGCAGCCTGAGTAAACCGAGTCTCTCCAGAGATTGTAATTTATTGGATTTTTACAGGCAGATTCACGTCATTCAAACTAAGTTCACCTCGTGGGCTGAGTGCTAACCAAACAGCACCAAACTGAAGAGGAGGGGGGTAACTTTTTCTAACCTGGAGGAAATGAGCTCCATTTGTGAGTTTTTGTTTTCTACCTGGGTTCTTGCCAAACAGCAAACAGCTTCCCAATACTGCAGTCTCCTAATACTGAGGCCCTGTCCACACTAATGTTGATAAATTTGAAAATAGGTCTATCCAATGCCTGCTGCTTCAGCCTTCCTCCCACACAGTTTATACCCCTTCAGGGAACACAGAGCTTTATACTTCACTGTTTGGACTCAGAAAACTCATCTTTTTAAGAGAACTGTGTGATGCATGGCAGTCTGTCATATCCAACTCTCTCTCAGTTTGTTTTCCAGTATATTTGCACAAAACTGTATTTTTGTCACTGACACGTTTATGTTTGTGAGCATGAACGTGAAAATGTCCCTGATTGACTGAAAGTTCAATACTATCAGGAAACATCAGCAAATTATTAAATCCCAACACAACTGCCAGAGGAAATGCTGGCATTGTACGCTTCTGCACAAATACATTACATTTGCAGGTTATTATGTAGCGGATACACAATTTTTCAACAATGCTGTGGTTAAGGTGTGGTTAGATTTAGGCACAAAAACCATTTGGTTATGGTTATGGTTAGGAAAAGTTCATAAATCTTAAAATATCTGGTTTTGGTGGCACAATCCCAGCAGGAAACACAGCAATCTCTCAGTAAAAGCAAACAAACAAACAAACAAACAAAAAAATGCTTTTTGTGGCATTATCATGGCAGGAAATGGAGTGATGTCTTGTCTGTGAAGATTGTCAGTCATCCAGGTCATGGATAGATGAGAGCTATATCGTAGGCAACTGGACTTGTCTGAGTTTCTTAAAGACGTTATGCCTCTCATCAAAGAGGCGTCTTCAGACAGTGGTGTCTTGTTAAACCACTTTTTGCTGCACTATTCCAGCAGGAAACACAGCAAAGTCAGGGTATAAAACATCCACTTCTCTAGGCATTATTCCAGCAGGAAACACAGTGATGTCTCGGTAAATAACAACCTCCTTCCGTTGCATTATTCCAGTAGGAAATGCAGTGATGTCTTATTAAAAAGCAACTGCTTTTTGTGGCCCTATCCCGGTGGGAAATGCAGCAAAGTCAGGGTAAAAACAACCACTTTTGTAGGCATTATTCCAGCAGGAAACTCGGTGATGTCAAGGCAAATAACAACCTCCTTCTGTCGTATAACCCGTCAGGAAATGCAGTGATGTCTCAGTAAAAAACATCTGCTTTTTGTTACATTATTCTGTAAAGAATATGCAGTGATGTCTCTGACGTGAAAACAGCAACGGATCACTAAAACACACCCACACCTTTGGTGGCTAAAACGCCACTGGAAGACTCAGCGATGACTTACTAAAAATAACCAGTTTTGTTGGTTTCAAACTAGGGATGTCACGATTACTTGATTTCACTATTAACCGCAATTTTAAACGCCACGGTTAATTATTCGTAAATATTCCTCAACACCGTCACTCTCCTAAGATTATGCCGCGACATGGAACCATATACAGTAGGTCAGCACAACTTGCACGGAACGAAAACAAAGTTACACAAGCGGCGTCTCCGAGTGATGAAGTATGGATGAAGAAGACTTATTCCCCCCCAAAAAACGGATAAAGTCAGCCGTGTGGGATCATTTTGGCTATCGCAAAATGACCAAGGGGTCATTGTTGACGACGGCTTTCCAGTTTGTAAAACATGCTGCAAAAAAGTCGCGGCCAAAGGATCAAACACGAGCAACATGATACAACACCTGCGGGACAACCACCCGGCTTTACATGCGCAAGTAAAGGTAAATGCACAATAACTGGGTTAAAATACGTCAATCTCAATTTATCTAATGTAACATTGAATTAAAAATTATATGTTAGCGTGTCATTTGCAATTAATGGCGTAGTGGTATGATACGAGTTGGGCTTACAGTGCAACGTGACAAGCTAAGGCACGTCTCAAAAACTTTTTTGATGGATAGTTTTGCAGTTTGTGTGCACACAGCGTGAGGTTGTAATGGTTTTGGGTCCGTGTAGCTCTTTGGAGTGAGACGACAGGCAGAAACTCACGTCCACACGAGTGCGGGATTTCACAAATGCTCGTCGTTTATTTTTACATCAACTTAAAAACACTCCAAGCTTACCAAGCCCGGTTGTACGGCTACTATATTTTCATACATGAACAAAACAGTCGCCACACGTACTTATAACCATCACTGTTGTGTTGAGAGATAAAAGAAAAAGCAGGAGCACATGGAAATAAATGAAACTTAAAGATCTATCAGGAGTGTTCATGTGATTTTACACATTTATAGTGTCAAATTAATTAATTAGAAATGTTGATATTAGGGATAGCATGGTATCAAAATTTCACTGTGATTATCATTGCCAAAAGACCTCATGATAACAATACTATCTCGGTATCTATGGAAATTTTAAAATACTAATAATGCTATCATTCAAATTCATATTTTAATTTATTAGTTGTGCGTTTTGTCTCTTTTTTGCTAAATGAATTTCAATCCAACTACGAGTGTACGCAGGTGGAGAAGGTGACGAAACAAGAAGGGAAAGAAAGAAATGATTTAAGAGGTGCTGTAATATATACACAATATTATCATGTGTATGATTAATATATCAATACTATCTTTTTAAAATATCACGGTTGTCATCAACACCACTCTATCGCAGCAAACCTTGTTGATATGATACATATGAAATGTCCAAATGTAATGTTTCCATGGTTTACTGAAATGTACAATGCCAACAGCTGTAAATTTTAACAAAATCCATTCACACGTCTCGCTGAGAGGTTTGCTCTGTTGTCATGGAGATAGCTCAGTGCTCAGTTGTCACCACACTGACATAATAACAGGTTTTGTATATGGGAGGAGATGCTAACCCACGCACGCCTTTATTCAAAGATGGTCTCTAGTGGCAGATCTGCTTGATGACCTTTGACCTCTTCCCGGTGGATGCTGTGCCTGATTTTGGTCTGGAGTTCACAGACAGCTGATATTGTGTGTTCCTGTTGCCTATTTAGCCTCTTCTCCAGGGTGCATGTTGTTTTACTGTTGTTTCCCCCACAGCTGTTGCAAGTGATGTCATAATGAAGTCATACACCACCCCAGTCTTCCTCTCAGGGGGTCTTATCTTGAGGGCGTACCAGCAGAGCAGTGTTAATTTTGGCACCTGAGTTCTTCCATGACAAATTAGCAATCTCAGACATCTCCACCAATTTTGATACAGGCCGTCAGAAACCCATCCAAGTCAAACCCTACTTGTTTTTTCCAAAATATTTGCCTTTATTGGACAGAGTGAAGTGGAGAGCAGGGGTGTGACGGTCCACAGGAATCATGGTTTGGAAAACAGCAGAAAAAAACAAAATGCATTGGGATATGTTTCTTTAATTCTGAACAGACAGCAGAGCTTATGCCTCTGTTTTTGTTTTTGTATCTCGGGCACTTTGGGCCTAGAAAAGCATTTCACAAACAAAATGTATTATTATTCATTATTGTTAAGGACTCAGTTGTTTCTTAGGAGTAGTAAGAACTCCATTTGAAAATCATTTTCTGCTCCTTCAAGGTGCACCTTTTCCATTATTCAAACTAAATATTAGAAATTATTCCACCTTAGGCACCCCATGGCGTTTCCTGGAAGCAGAGTAATATCAATGACAATAACTTATCCTGTTCGGCATTCAAAATAGGACTGGGAGATGGGAGACTCTCTGTTGGTATTGTACTTTTTAGTGTGCAGCTGAGAAAATCCAAGAAATAAATCAGGCTGTAAGTGACTGAGCTCGGGGTGTATTTATGAGGATTAGGAGCATGTAATACTGTGTAGATTCACTGGCGCGTGCCATAATGCTACAGAATGTCAGATCACTGCATCTAAGAAAAGTTAATATTGGGAAAACTTAAACAACTTTTCGTCCGACTTCAACTAACAGACTTTTACACGGATCAAAGGGAAGGGATGTTTAATTATTCTAAAAAAAAAAAAAAACAGCATTAAAAATCCCTACGAATACAGACTGATAATCAGAGTGAGCTGCCATTTTGTTTCACTTCTTTCATTCAGCCATTGACTTTATGTTATCTGATTTTTTGTTGGCAGTTGGCAGGGGGATTATTTTGTTTCGATTTGTCCTAATCAATAGCGAGTGTTGGATCCATTCCACCGTGGTCATTAGTCAGTTGACAGAGAATCTGCATTATAAGTTGTTAAGAAAACTCCCTTTTTGAAGTTCATATTTTTCATGAATCCAGTTCTTAATCCAGCACATTCTCATTCCCAACACGTCAAATACTGACACTTCTACCACGTCAATGTAGGGCAACTAGTATTACCCCTTTTTGACAGTCATGAGCTGGCTTGGTTTGGTTTGGTTTGGTCTGGTTTGGTTTGGGCCATCAGACCAGCACAGCAGGGATTTGCATTTCCATTACAACAGGGCTACCTTCTTGAAGGTGTGTCTTTAACTGATGACAGCTTGTGTTGAGTGATGATGTTTAAAAGCAGCGGGCTGATCCACGGCTAAAGTCTCGTATTATTTTTGCTGCATGTGTTTTTCCACAGCAGGGCAGGTAAAATAAGTTTACCTGTTGGAGGTGAGCTGTTTGCAGAGGTGCAGTAAGAGCCTGTTGTCTGCAGCTCTTCATCAACATCTCACTGTGGCTGTTTCTGCTTTTACTCTTCCCTCCTGCTGTATTATTAGACCGACCTGCCTTTATTGAAGAAAAGCTGCTAACAAAGTCCTGCTAATTCAGCAATAATAACATTTCATTTCCTGTAGACTCTTCACAATAAAAGTCCCCTGTTATTTTGTTATGTAAAAACTTTTATTGTGATGCTGCAAAATAAGGAAATGTTGAGTTTTCGAGCAGCAACTTCACACAAATTATCGAAAGAAAAGACAGAATGCAGGAAAGAAACTAAACTCCAAACTACAGAGATTCAGTCTGAAGTGACAAAAGTACCGAGAGCTGAACACACAGAGACTTATAACAACTTTCTCGCTGGTCTCCTGCAGACAGAGCTGAGGAGAGTCTAACAACACATGTCTTGTTTGAGGGGGAGAAGTGAAGTCCGTGAGGGTTTGCTGCGGTCAGCGAGACGTCGCCGCGAGCCCCTTGAGGGCGGGTGGCCTGGCTTTTGGACCTACCCTGGAGGAGATCCATCTCTGGCACAGCTCGGTGTGGCACAGTGCGTCTAAACTGATAATGGAAACACAAATCGCTGCGACACGGCTTAACTCTGCGTGGCCAAAAGTGACAGTGGAAAGGGCACATATAATGTTTTAAGTATCCCTCCAGCCTCCATTTTGGACATTCAGGGATGGTGTGTCAATTTACGCTAGTTACATGCAATGTGTCTTTTCAAAATCAACTTACGCTGTCACATGAGATGTATAGTTTCTGCTTGTTAAAAGCAAAAAGTTTCTTTTCAAAATAATCCTAGAATGTCGGTAGAGAAATGAAGTTTTAAAGCTTACCTTAGATTTGGGCAACAAAAGCACGTGATTAGGTTTCAAAAAACATGGTTTGGCTAAAATCACTAACATAATGTACGTCACATGACATTTGTCACTAGTACAACATTCTATGCACACATTGGTATTAGAGTATCTTAAATGACTTCTAGTTTCAAACGGGAAACAAAAAGCAGTCTTATGGGTGAAAATTCAGTTTGTTGATCCCCCCACCCTTTGGACTTTCTCGCTCTTTACATTGCGGTAGTTGCTCAAAGTGTCATAAAGAGCTGCTGCCTGGTGTGTCTCATACCGCCGCTAAGGGGAGCTTTGGTGCATCATTATTTGACACCGAGGAGCACCGACCAAGAGTCAGTATTTGACAAGTTGGGAGTGAGACAGGTATCCTCACTCCTCGTTCCTAAGAGCTGAAATAAGAGCTTTGGGACAGCCTTCAAGATGGCGCACCAGTTCAAGTGAGGATAGAGGAGAAGGGGAAAATCAAGTAAGAGACCTGGGACGCACCCAGGGTTGCTTAATCCCACCTAAAAAGCTCTGATTGGTCAGTTTTTCTGGTGGAAATGGTTGTAACCTGGGAGAACACTTAATTGATTCACTAAACAAACGTGGGCATTAATCCAAAGGTCTGGAATCACTAAACGCTCTGGTATGATCTTCTTACAACGCTGTCTCCACATCTGCAAAATGGGTTTGTTGCCTCGCAGCTCTCTTATTGAACTGAAGTGTACAGTACATGTTTGAGATGCCTTAATGATGCCACCAATTCTCCTGCAGTATCTGCGTCTGATCATCTGTCACAGATGTTTACTCATACATTAGTGGATCATCTCAGAAGGGAACAGTCAAGTCAAACACTCTCCAGCCTTTCAATAAACAAGGCTTCATACTTAGAGAAAAACTTGACACAGATGCAGAGTGAAACAGACGGTGGTACGTCAGTGGTGGGACATTAGTCTGTGAGATCAGTGAGAACATAGTTTTGGAAATACTGGCCTCAAAACTATAGTAGGATAAAAAGGTTGTTGTTTTTTGGCCAGGATATGTTTAATCTAGCTTAGCAGAAAGACTTGAAGCAGGAGGAAACTGTTAGCTCAGCTCAGTCAAGAAGTGGGAAAAAGAGTTAATCGACAAAGTAGTGTTTTTTGTTCTGTTAAGAGTTGGGATTGTGCTCAATAATAAGGGTGACTGTCATTAAACAGATTTAACACCAACTGCTCCTTGAACCACAGTGTCACACTTTGTATTTCTACATGGATTCAATTCAGTGTCATTTTGTTGATGAAAACTATGATGAAAATTTTTCATGAGGTTGCCGCTTGGGTGTGGGTTATAGACTAGGGTGACCATATTTTGATTTCCAAAAAAGAGGACACTCGGCCCGGCCACGACATAGCCTACTTAAATGATACTCGCAGTTTACTCAAAGATGCCTTATAATTTTAATATATTTAAAATTTATATGTATGGATAGAAAATTCAGTTATATTACAAAATAATATCTCTCAAAGACAGAAATTCAGATAGGCCCCAATAGGGGACACATACACACACT
>NC_065506.1:46355993-46385574 GCF_006386435.1 Epinephelus moara | reverse complement strand
GTTGGTAAATTCAGTCTGACGCTCTACACTAAAATGAGAGCCCTGTTGGTGGAAGAAACGGAGCGTTATATTTCTACATGAATGAACCAACGGTTAAGTTAATCACACATTCAATCCACCCGGCGCTCTTGCGATCATTCAGCATTTTAGTATTTCTTCTTCTTCTTTTAATGATCTTGGGTTTGTTAGGAGACTCCCGAGGAACGGACATGGAGAGCCACAGTCATGACAACATGTCTAAGCCATCCTCTGTAACTCAATGCAATCTCTTATTAAGCTGTACTGTGCATGATCAGCCTTTCTGAGAATATTAAGCATGTTCGTGAAGTTTACTTTCCATGCACCAAAACAAACACATGCTGAAACCTTTGTGATCTTAACGAATGAAACTAATACCTTGTGAGCATATGAAAAACTTTGTCAGGAGTTGGCAATGTGGTGAGACAGTGTGCAGGACTTCAACTTCTCTCTTAAGTTCTCTACGTTTTTATTTATTCAAAACAGCTACACAAACAATCGCCTTTTGTTTCAGACATACGCTGCTTAATCCTGTCTTACACCTCATAGTTTTTTCATTAGTTTACTTTTAATGCTTCGTGATGGTCTGAATGCTACAACAAAGGTTATCCTGCCTGAGAAAGAACATCTTGCAGACATAAAAGCCTGCACGCACTGCATACACACACACACACACACACACACACACTGGAGTGTATTACATAAACAGCACAGTTGCATTACAGCTCATTTTGTTAATGGCGTATGACTGGGGTTTGGCACTGTGACCGCAGACACTGATATGTGATGCTGATACTAAGACACTACATGTAAACACTGGATATTTTTACTTCTGGAGCAGAGTCCATCACTGCTCCATTACCCCTCAGCTACTTGACATTATTTGTGTATTTCTTAAACATAATTTACTGCGTTGAGTAAAAAGCCAAGCGGTCTGAGATCTACTTTCCTGTGAATGAAAATGCCTGTGCTATTACAGCCTTATATTTCAGAATGACAACTGTAGATGGGGAAAGGTGTAAGCCGCTTACGACTCCTGTATTAAGGTATCATTAGAGGATATTGTGCAATTTCAGATGTCAAATTGTAAAAGCATCTGCCTTTTCTACTGAAGGAGCTGCAGTGTGAGCGGCTGCTATATGATGTACACAGCTGGATTTGCATAAGCAGGGCATGTGGTTAATGGATCTGGTGAGGATGCTATCAACTTGGCTGTTGTTGGGGAAGCAGAAGAGAGATAACCCCTTTCTCTACCCACAATTCACTCTGTTGTTTACTCCTCTGCTCCCTGTCTTCTCAGAACTTTCTACTTTTTATTCTCACTGTTTTGCCGGAGCTCGTCATTCCCTTTAGGTATTATCCTCGACTTCTTTCATTTCATCATGTCTATTCAAAGCAGCTGAGTTTCCACCAATATTTTTTGGCGTGTTGATAAAAAAAAAGAAAAAAGAAGAGGTTTTCGTAGGCTACAGTTTCCTTAATATCAGACAGGAAATGTAACTCTTTGATGTTTTTTTCATCTTATTGGGAGCATATTTTCAGTTGTGATATTGTACTGGCATTGTGCAGATGAGGGATATTAGTTATGTATTCCAATTAAACTGTAGCGATCTATTTGAAATACAAAAGGCCATCTTATATTGTGTTCACACCAGACCCAATTCAAATTTTTTATGTTGCGTTATTCGCATGAATTTGAACACTACAATATTTTGTATTGACTCGCTTCAAACTTCGCAATTGCCGAATCGATGAGTGACATCTGCCTGTATGATTGGCTATCGTGGCGTGAATTGGTTGCTGAAGTGCAGATTTTTTTTACTCTCGTGAATAAGCATATGACGTAAAATCATGCTGCGCACTTAATTTGCGTATTTTGCTTCATTCGTGTCGCATTATTTGCATGAGTTCGAAAGCTACAATATTTTGTGTTGACTCGCTTCACATACGGGACTAACTGGCATTATATGCATGTGAAATCACTGAATCAATGAATAAGGTAGGTCTTCGACGTCTCAATGCTGATTGGTTATCTCAGCGTGAATTGGTCACTGAAGTTCGGACTTTTTTACTCTCATGGAAAAAGCGTATGGTACAAAATCATGCTACTCGCTTCATCCACGTTACTTAATTCTGATATTTCACGTCATTTGTGTCACGCTAATCGCATGAGTTTGAACGCTACAATATTTTGTGTTGACTCGCACCATACGCGTGCGAAATTGCTGAATCAGTGAATGAACTTCCGCCGGTACGCCCTCACGCGAATATGTATGACGCACAATTGAGCTACTCGCTTCATTCGCATATCATGCCGCCCGGCTGAATTTCGCATCTAATCGCGTCTTTACATTGACTTCAAATGTAATTCACTTGCGTGAACTGTTTTATTCATGTGTTGTGAACACAACATTGGTCTGGTGCTCAGTTGAGTGCTGCAGGGGTCATGCTTTTCTGTAGGGGGATGCAGAAAAGAAAGCCAGTGAGACTTTTCCACTGGATTTTGGATTATTACAGAAAATAAGCTGTGGCTATAAAGTCGTGTTCAATTCTTATTCAGCCACAAACAAGTGGGGTATTTACTAACATATGTTATGACGTAGAACAAAACCTGAAAGTCTTTTCAGCTTGTGTTAACCACAAACCTTATTTCAGGCATCTAACAAAAAAAAATAAACCACTGACTTTGAGATGAAGGAACTCGGAGTGGTAAAATGCTAACTCATTACGTAAATGTTTTGTGATGAAAATGTTTTGCCTTTTATTTTACTGTCTGTTGGCTTTATTGACAGACAGCCAGTTAACCACGTTAACATGCAAAAACATAGTGCCCACACACATAGGCGACCTGGAGGGAGATCAAAGGGTGGGCCCAGCGTTTCTGCAGCAGTGCTGTTGGGTCTGGAGGGTGTTACTAGTGATAATTGCCAAATGACTGGTGTCAAAGATGCTCTATACCAGTTTATCAAAGGTCTCTGGCGGCGCCGCTAGCTAGCGTTAGCTCCCACCAGACACAATTGGTGTACAGTAAACCGACGAGTGGCAAGATTACCTTACAGAGCAACAAAGTGTGTAACTGGTCAAAAATGTTCTTGCTGATTATCCAAATAACCGATTAACAGTTAACAGATGACATCCCTAGTGCAGATACATGTAGTGCCGTTGTATGTTATGAAAGTGAGTCGTCACAAGTAGCAAATAAGAGTATGATCAGTGAAGTCCATGTTAAAATGTTTCCCTATTCCATTTTCCATGATACAAATGCCGTCACAGCTGGTGATAGATCTGTTTTTGCTGGATAAACAACGCTTAACCAGCGGCAAAGTGTGTTTTTAACTGTCAGTTAGAAAAATGTTTGTTGACCATAACCTCCCACGAGTGTTAGACCGACTGTGTACAGGTCAGGGTAATGTGGCTATTAGCTGAAGTACTAAAAAACTGCCAAGTGAGATTTATTATTGTCCAAACTGACATTAAAAAACATAATAAAAAACAACAAGCTGTCCAAAACTCATCAACTTTTCTTTTCCACTTCAACAAAGCTGATGAAAATGCATCTTAATTCACCTGACAGTCAGACAGGAACACTCAGTAGCTCATAATAGGTTTCTACTACACTGCTGCTTTGTGCTACATCACCTTTGTGTCAAAGAATACATAGCTACTGTATAAAGAGTATTAACGGAAATGGGTTTGTCAGGTGTGACACATGTGCTCCTCCTTCTGTCAGGCACTCACAAACAGCCTCTAATCAAGCAGGCAGCCTGGGAGTGGAAGCGATCCACAGTAAATCCCTCTCTGTGCGCCCTAAAACAAAGCTCAGCTAAATATAGAGTCTCCAACATGATTATGACACTGCAGGGACCAAAGTTTCCAAGTCCCAGCTCACCCTTTAAGTTCATGATGGCCCATTACCAGAACATATTATTGGCTATGAAGACAAGCAGCAACGTGGATACTCTAAACAGTGATGTGTCTAACAGTGGATGTTACATAAAGCAAGACAAACAAGCACAGAATATGACCGAGAACTGAGAGCATCAGTGTTTTCTGCAAATGGCCAAATAAACTTCTTTATGTTCAAGTGAGTCTGAAGAAAATTTTGGCAGTGTATGTTTCTGCAAACCATGAATGTGTTACATTTGCACATTTTATACCTATCATATCAAAGTTTCTGTAGTGACGTAGTATATGAGCGAACTTTGTCATCTGGAAGTGGAGAGGATGGCAGCGACAGCGTGTCACCTCGGTAAGATGCCTGCCAATCTACAGACAGCTGCAGACCACTCCTCCAGGTGAACAAACACTTGCTGGTACTTGCTGTGTTTGAAGCTGATTTTTAGGCACCAAATGTGGGTGTTTTGTAGTGAGTCCTTACTGTGTTTCCATGGCTGTAATAATTATGACTCTTGTCCGTCGAGGCAAAGGAGTTGGTCAGGTGACATGGCCATACCCACCGGAATGATTAACAGTAAAGGCATTGCATAATGCCAAGATTAACACCTTTCTCATCTGATCGTGGTCATTGTGTGTGTGTGTGTGTGTGTGTGTGTGTGTGTGTGTGTGTGTGGGTGGTGAAGTGGACGATCTTGTCATTACTACAAAATCTTTCCTCAACATGGTGGTTCTTTGATTATCTCAACAATTTGAGGAAACAGGCAGCTGAATTCATGCGAAGCCTGTTAGAGGAAACTAAAGAGTTAGCAAGCGCACTGTATGTGCTTCAGTGCTTTTCGTCTACAGACATCATCAATATCTCCTGTGTGCTTGTGCTCTGTTAAACAGCGGACATCCATCATGATGCTGGCTAGGTCATTTCACTTGACTAGCATGCCGGCTAATGCTAATTATATCTATCCAATGGTAGACTAATAAACTTTAAACTAAAGTTGAAGTACTTTGTGTTTGCAGTTTGTGTAAAGGGTTGAAATTCATGTTAAAATGATTTACCTCTACATGGTTTCATTTTCATTGCAAGATTATGTTATGAAAAATCTTAGGCATTTTAAAACTTTATCTTTCAATAAAAAAATGTTTTTGTAGGAGGAAGTGTTTACGCTGTAAGGTCTTGACAAAAATACTGGTGTTGGCACCAGAACTCAGGTATCATATTGGCACCATATTGAATGATACAACTGTATATATAATAAAAACAGTTTTTTCAGTATCTATAATTAATCTTAAATAGATGATACAGGTGTATAACCAACCTGGTCTCACTCCAAAATCACCAAAAACTGGCGCTTTGCCCGTGACTTCCAGCGTTAGACACAGGCGATAAAAGCTGTCCTTTCACCTCGGCATCATATGCTGCCAGTCGGGCCAGTTGAAGGAAAAAACATAAATTCAAGGTGCTGTACCAATGTAGTGTGGTAATTTTAAAAGAGACTGTATGTAAAGTGTGCATTTCCTGTGAAAATAGACGTGTATTTTGAAAACAGACAATGCAGGTAACAGGCTGAAGTTGACACAGCCAGTGTACCCAGGGCACCTTGCACGTTATATCTCTGCGTGGAAAGTCCATGACCAAACACTAGGGCCGTAACGGTACATGTATTTGTGTCGAACCGTTCGGTACGCGACTTTCGGTTTGGCACGACCCTGTACCGAATTATTGGGCGCAGGATATTATTTTATTTTATTTTGTTTTATTTTAATTCCGTTTTTGCGAGCCGAACCATTTAAAATATCTAGTTCCCCGACGGACATAATTGAGTGACGGACTGAGTCCCGTAAATCTCCGCTTTCACTTTGTGCTGCGCATTCTCGCATTTTGACAACATGACAAGTGAGCCTGACGAACCTGAAGACCCACCCGCAAACCTTAAGTCCTCCGTTTGGGAACACTTTGGTTTCAGGGTAAAATACGAAGATGGAAATAAACAAGTGGACAAGACAAAAGCAGTGTGCCGACACTGCAGAACAGCGGTCGGGTATGTACTTGGAAACACGTCTAACATGCTAACGCATCTAAAGCGACACCACCCGAGTTTGAACGTTAACCGGCACGACTAGAAAAAGCAATCTGGTGCAAACTACGATATTGTCGTCATTTAAAAAGAAAGAGTGTTTCCCTGACCATCACGCTAAAGAAATAATCAGCGCCATTGGAGCTGAGTAAAATTGTTTAAGCTGCACTTTAGATATAAGCATGTTTTGTTTACTGCACATTAACAAAGTGGGAAAGCTAAGTAAGTTCCTAGTAAAACTGTATCTGAGCAGGCTTTAAAGCTGACCAGCTGCACTATACTTTTTATTCTAATTGAGTAAAACTGTTTAAGCAGAAATTTTTGAAGACTCAGCAGTGTACCATTGCATATCTAGAAAGTGTGTTAAGGCTCTCTCATTGACTTTCTGCCATTAAAAGATTGTGACCAGCAGTAGTTGTAATTCTGCATCTTTGTACACCAGCTCAGGAAAAACACAAAACCTACAAATTAGGGTTCAGTAATATTAAATATGAGAATGATGAAGAATTACGGAGACATCAAAAATACAAATAAAACTAAAGGAGCTGCAAAGAACAAGTTTTACACGTGTACACACTGTACAAGTATTAAAACTACATATTAAATATGAGCCAAGCCGTACAGGCTGCACATCAGCCGCAGTCACAGAGCTGCTCCCATGTTTGTTATGATGTCATGTCTTACCATTGATACGAAGCTAACCATTTAGGTATCTAATCACATCAGAGGTGGATGACACTGATAATCCCTTACCTGACACACTCCGCTGATGCACATGTCAAAAGCATCCGCCCGGCATCGCGTCCCGTCCAGCACCTTGGGCGCCAGTTCAACAGTGAGACTTCTCCCTTTGGCCTGGCAGCGCAGAGCGCAGGGTGCTGAGGGGTCATAAGGTGATGGGATCCACTCATGGGTGATACCCTGGTACTTGATGTCATTGTGAGCTGAACACTGCTGGGACCGGAAGTCACCCGACTCTGCTGGGCAGTCCTGAGGAGGGAAACAACAAGGACAAGGACAGAGGTTGGAGTCCGACAGCAAAGTGATTCTTTTTAATGTCACTTGATTAAAGTGTCATTTAATGGAGGTGATTAAACTGCGTGTGAAAAGCTTGGAAATACTGATTAAATGTGACAGGTAAAGGAGAACTAAGGTATATTTAACCTGACCTGACCTTAACCTGTTTCTATGTCTAAGTGACTAATGGGAACAGGTTTTTTTGAAAGTAGTCCAGTATTAAGTGACAGAGCTGCAGCTGCATAATCTTCAAGGCCACAGCACAAAGTCCAGGTACGACCACTGACAGTGCTTGTTGTTGCCACTGACGGGCTCAGACTGTTATCATAAGTGTCTTACAACATTATGGAAGGGATCCCAACAGAGCTTTACCTTTGGCTTGATCCCATCTGTTTATTAATGAAGAAGAAGATACACTTTCATTAATCCCGAGGGGAAATTCAATTTTTTTTTAAATGCCATATACACTCAGGCCCGAAATACACACACATGCACAAACAGGACCTATACATGTATTAAATGGAGGGATGTCAGAGTGAGGGGGCTGCCCATGGATAGGCGCCCCGAACAGTTGGGGGTTTGGTGCCTTGCTAATGGCACCTCTGCAGACTCTGCAGACCTCTATGGACTGAGCTCTGCCACCCCGTGTGTCCCTGTGTGTCCAACCAACACCAGTGATGTAGTATTTCCAATGTCCTGTACACATTTTGAATGCATATGTGTTCTTTTGGGTTGATTTGAGGCCAGGCTGTTTTAGCTGTGTAAAACAAAATAAAAACTATGATCATTTAACACACACTTATCTAGGTTGTTTTGGCTGATATGGAGGTCACTATCACATCTTATTATCATTAGGGCCCTGATCTGCCATAACCATACCACTAGTGGCACAGAAACCCCTGATATTTCTCCCACAGTGGGGACAGTGTTGTCACAATATGAGAGTTTGTAACTTCAATACAACAGACTAAACACAATGTGTGCGATAACTTCGGGGTAGAACCCCCCCAGGTCATGTATGTGAAATGAAACGGGTCTGAGCAAACGCTGCCTTCACTGATTAGTTTTTAGCCACCTTAAAGTTTAGTGTACCCTGTATTAAGAATATTTTCACCACTTTACTTTTGACAACAGACATCCCTTTCTGACAGGGAACTGAAGGCGTTATCTCAACGTCACCAGACTCAACTAACTGACAGGAAAGTTGCTGATCCAATGCTGCCTTGATTGGTTAGTGTGAAAAGGTAAAGCAGAGCATATATTCCAAATATAGCACACACTTAATCTAGTATTTTTGTGTGTGTGTGTGTGTGTGTGTGTGTGTGTGTGGTGTTTTTATTTTAGATGGCTAAAGTAGCTTCCGTGCCAGTAGATTTGGTTTATCAAAGACGCTAGCAAAGCAACACAGTACAGTCAGATATGTCAGATAACCGTATTTAAATATCTTTAAAGTCACAGTTATGGCTGAAAATGAGAACAGAAGTAGGCAAATTTGGGAGGGGACCTCTGCCTCACCATTATAGGCTTTATGGAGTGTGTGCTCCATATATGCACAGCTGAGGCTCAGAACTGAAGACGCCTCTTGGATGAGAGCTGAAACGTCTTCAAGAAACAGTTGCCTACGATATAGCACTTAGAGTTACTATGACCTGGATGACTGAGAATCTTTACCAACATCTTCCAGAAATGGAAAATTATCATGGCTCCTCATCCCACTTGAACTGCACTGGGAAAGCTGGAAAGAGTGACCAAGTCAGAGGTGAAGCAACAGAAAGCCTTTGGGATACTGACACGAAAAGGAAAATATTTCCAGCCACCATGTCTCCGAGGACTTTGCTAATTTTCCCCTGAGCTAAGCTTTGTGACAAACTTAGCTCAATACTGGATGTATGGGAACAGTGGGTGCAGCAATAATGCCTTTTTTACAAACCAGGCCCTCACGTGACTGTAGATGAATGTCTGGTTGCATTTCGTGGGTGCTGACCCTTTAGGTGACACATACCAAACAAACCGGATGGTATCAAAATACAGGCAGCATGTGATGCACAGTCCAGCTCTGACTGGAATATGCAGGTGTACACCGGGAACCTGTCTCAGGTAGCACCTGATTCCTGAACTATTTTACATTACAATCATTTTCTGGAGGTTTAAATTAGGGATAAAAGATGTCATCTGAGGATAACAGGAGGGTTAAAGCTGCACGAATCAGAAATGATGAAACCACAGAGAATTATCACCAACTCTGCAGTTCCCCTCACCTCGACGGAGTAATGTGTAAGAAAATGGAGTCAGTATTTTTTTAATGAATCAGGTGACGACATGCAGTGTAAAGAGAGGGAGACCACTCTCACACTCTACAAAGAGTTTTAGTCTTTTGTAGCTTTTTGGCTTTAAAACATGTTAACTGTTTTGGTTGAGTCTCAGCACTCTCATCGATCAGCTGTTTCAAGAAATCTTTTCTCATCTCTTAATAGACTGCTTGTATCAGCTGGTGATGACTGACATTAAATTTAAAGGTGCAGTTTGTCACTCTGGAGAAAGGTAGTAGATAGTTGAGTCTCATTTCCAGTCCATCAAATACCAATGCTTTGTGTTGGTGATTCGGTCCGAAATTCGCATCAGCTTTGGCGTGACCACAACATAAACCTTTGGTAAGGATCCCTACAATTCGGTTATTAAAGAATTTTGCCCAAGTTATGTTTGTGGACAAGGATTAAGTGGTGTTTTTGCTGTCTCAGACACATCTGCACTGCATGGTTGTGACACTGATGAAGGACGTCTGGTGGAAATGTTTTGTCTTCCTTCTACAAACAGAATGACTTCTTGACATTGAGTGTGTTTGTCTTCTGTTGACAGCACAATAATGAGTCAATATAGTGAATATGGTGCAGACAAAGCACCACTCTATAGCTGTTTTCTCATATGAACTCCAAACAATGTCGAGAGAGTCAGGACCAGACATTGTGCGGACATGACATATGTACCATAAACATCAGTCTCTTGCCATTCCTTTAATTTGTCAGACTATTTATGGCTTTGGCCTTAGACATTTTTGTTGCTGTCTTCATGCATATGACCCCTTTTCTTCATCCTTGGATGTTTGTTTTCTTCTGGTTGTGTGAGCCTCATGAAAGAATCGTCATCAACACGCCCACTCGCTTGCTGTGAATTCTCTGGACAATAATCTGATCTATTCATGCATGGGCTCAACTGGACATTACAAAGACTTTGTATTCGGGAGTCAACTCTCTTTTTTGACATTCCTGTCCCTGACTCGGCTGACATGTACTCTGATTCCAATATATCTGCGACCATCCAGGACAATTTATCAGCTGGGTTCGACTAGAAATCTGAATAAGAGTTTCCAGGGTTTCCAGCTAAGTCAGAAATGCAATGTCCTCGACAATTCAGACCACACATAGGTAATAAAATATTGGATTTCATGTGTTTGTGTGATTCAAGCTGGACGTAGGAAAAATCCAGCCGGTCTGACCATGGCAGAGGAGGTAATGGTGCAGAAAAGCTGTCAACAGCTTAACACCAGGATGCTTCCTGGGACTGAAAGCTGTCTCAGATCAATAAGGGATGCTTGTTCCTCGGGGTGACAACTGGCAGACTTTTGGCATCCAATAACTCTCATTTCTCCATGACTGAGAACTGGACACATCCAGTCTGACACATCAGCGTCACTCAGTTCCACTCTGCCAGTCCTCATATCTTTCAGACGCCTATATGGAGCCCAGCAAACAGAGGCTTCGGTTCAGACAGAGTTAGCCTCCATGTGTGAAGAAAGGAAATGAGATAAATATTATCCTGGGACCACTTCCACTGGACGTGATTGAAGCTCTACAACGAATCCAGACTAAACCACTTCAGTGGGGAAGAAGAGAAATACGACTTGTCCGCCTCTGATTAAAAATGGTGTAAGAAGGTTGTTTCAACAGGCTGGATGTGTTTCTGTGGTTTGGGAAAGTGCAGTCCGACTGTAAAGAGACCATCGTGGGGGTGGTTATGGTTGTTGGTCTCTTTTGGATCAAATGACGACTGTTGATATTACATGATGGACTGTCAAGGACTGGTGGAGGGATTATTCACTTCTAACATTAGACAGATTTTATTATGGCAAAATAATTGATGAGTCTTTTATTTCCCCACCTGGCACACACACAGCACATCACATATTTGTGGTATGACCTGAACTGGTCATGGAGGACTGGGAGTTCATTTAATGCCCCCAGAGTCCTCCATTTGGTATTCTTGCCTCTTACGAGTGACCAGATCAACAGGAAATAGTATTTAAAAGATACAGTCCCTGAACATGTCTCCAGATCAAACTTCCTCACCCCTATTTGCTGACCTTTCAGCTACTCCAGGATTTTGAAGGCTTCACAGTAGCTTTTCTAAAAGATTGCAGTGCATGCTGTGATGTTTATAGCTGTTGTTTGTAATTAAACTGTTTGGGGTGAAAACTGCAAAAGAAGCTGTGATGCTGTCATGGATTCTGAGCTTATTATTTTAAGTATTCAGTGTTTCCCTGGTGATTTACTAATAAAACCAATGAGTAGTAAAGTTCAGACTCACTTTGTTGCTGCAGGTTCTGTAGCGGATGTTTTTCCCATCACAGCTTCTGCAAAGAAAGGTGAAATGAAGAAGTTCTCAGTGAACCAACAGACGACACAAAACTGCACGCATAAAGTTATTTATCAACAGCTTTAAAAACAAGTGACGCCACCAACAGAAGATCCTTTTCTCATCCACATCTGTCAGCCTTTTGTACACCTGACAGATTGTTTTTATGAATAGATAGAATTCTTTCTCGCTGTAGTAACAGTCACACAGATTTTGTTAAAGCAATACAATAATTTGAACTTTATTTACATTCTTTTAACTGTTGACAGATGTGTGAACAGGACATGCTTTCAGGAGAGACGTATTGTTATATCTATACTTCCTGCAATAATGTGAATTCAGCCATTCAGTCTGTCTGTTTGTGCTGTTTAATTATTATTATTATGTCCTGTTGTTGGACTAATGAAATTGCACTGTATCGTATCGTATCGTATCATATCATATCATATCTTGCTGTTCATTTTTTTTCATGCTTTAAGTGCCACAAACAAAATGTAATTTATTACATTCCTCTTTTTATTGGGGTGGCAGATGTCCCTACACCTCTGCAAAATAAAACCAACTTAGGGGAAGTGGAAAACATTTATTTTTGTGACTTAGGTGGAGTGACCCTTTACATTACTACTAAAAAACATTTTTATGATTACGTATTTTACCTTATCAAAACAAGATGTGTGAAATTGACTGATCATTTAATTTTTGCATTGTTTCATATGTCCAAAAAAAACCCAACAAATTACAAAAAACAAACAAACACCAATACATGGCAGTTCATTTATATAGCTCATTTTGGCAACCAGGCAATTTAAAGTGCTTTACCTATAACATTAAAAGCATTGAGACAAAGTGCAAACGAAACATATAACAACAGCTAAAATATACAATATAAGACATAATAAAAAAAAGGATAAAAGTTACGGTGCAGTGTAAGATACAAACAAATATTTGATTTAATAAAAGGCAGCAACAAAGAGTAAAGTCTTCAGTCCTGATTTAAAATAACTTAAAGTTGCAGCAGACTCGCAGTTTTCTGGAAGTTTGTTCCAGATATGTGGTGCCTAAAAACCAAACACTGCTTCTCCATATTTAGTCTTGACTCTGGGGCAGGAGTCCGGGAACGCCACTCAGCCTTGCAGCCAATTTTTACCGGTGGCCACCTGCTGAAAACAATCCCTGCAGCCCAAAAAGCATTTTCTCTTTAGACCAACATGTGAATAGAGACGTCTGTAAAACTGTTCACAGGACACCTAATTTTTGATCCATGGAGGTTTTATGTTTGTAAAACTTTCTTTGAGCCAAGAAAGTGATTTAAAAATCTGCGAGTCATCACAATGTAAAGACTATGAACCAAGTGGGAACTTGAAGGCAGGGCCAGCAGGAGGAACACTACTGAACATATTCACTGGGCCGCATACCACATGCCTGGAAGCTAGAAACTTCTTTGGCTTATGCGCCAGGTGAGCAACTCCATCTTAGGATACGGTATCTAGATATTATTATAAATCTATGCTCTGGGGACACAAAGCAGACCCATCCCAGATGAATTTAGAGGTCTGGATGGTTACAATTCAATTCATTCTTTATTACAGACCCAGGGGGATCCATATCACAATTAAACAGTTTAGCAGAAGGTCAGAAATGTAAACAGCTAACTAAACCAACAGTAGTATTTTGAAATTGATTATCTGACAGACAGGAAGCCAGTGTAAGAACCATAGAACCAGAGATGGAAATGCATAATGTTGGAAATACAATAAATTCACAAATTATTTTGTGAGGCTGTCAGGTTTTTATTACTCTGTGTCTCGTACTTTGCTGCAGGACAAACTTCTCTCCATCTTTGCAGCCTTCTTTCAATATTTTTCCTCCTTTTTTCCACCTTGAACTTTGTTGAGCTTCTCTCAATTTGTTCTGGATAGAACCTGCAGGTAAATACCTAGAAAGTGAAGTAAACGCGGTGGATGACTAAACAAACACACACGCACACATTAAAATATCCATGCGTGTCCACACACACCTGTAAGGCTACAGCACACTCCACCTGCAGCACACATCACCCAGCCAGCAGCCATCTCAGCACTTCACTGAGCTCCAGCTGGCAGGGCCCAAAATGTCAAACAGCACTGAACCCACACACACACACACACACACACACACACACAGAAAATGATCCTGAGCCCTGTGTGAAATGTGCCATAGCAGAATGGTCCTTTCCCCGTGACAGCATGGACACGCTGTTAAATCCGTTCCACCTTGTTAGCAACAATAACAACACCCAATCTCTCGGTGTGTGTTAACTGCCACAAAGTGCACATTTCTCCTGCCGGCTTACAATAACATTACACTAAACTGGTAGCAGCTCATTTATCCCAGTATAGAGCAGGCGTGGTCTAATCTGCCATTTTGGGCAGATAGAGCCGAGAACCACACTGCAGCCTTTCAGCCGGCTCCAAGCTAAACCAAACACAGACAACAGCGAGCCATGGCTCCATATTAATGAACCAATTAATAGATTTCTCCCATTGCAATGCATGAGTAACCGCTCGACAACAGACAAACTGTTTGTGTGTGGGTGAACAACAGTCTGTGCATGTGTGTGTGTGTGTGTGTAGTATGTTTTCAGGGTCTGGGAAAGTCTACAGCTACGGCCATCAGTGCTGCAGGAAATTCACCGATATGATAACAGTGCAGGTCTGTTGGTGGCTTTGTTAGGACAAGACGCAGTTACAGAACATTATATGTGCTATATTTGTGAGAGGCAGCAAAACATCCTTTCATTTTAGTTACAGTTTACTAATAAAACTCTCCACAGTATGAACAGTGGTTACATGAGCCTCAAAACCAGACACAACTCAGCCCTGAGCAGAGTGACCGTCCTCTACTGACCAATCAGACTGCAGTGTTCACAGCTCCACCTTTTAGTACCAGATCTGTGTGCTAGGTACCCCAACAGAGGGGGGACCAAACATGGGGACGGTACGGAACGGTTCATTGGTACCATCCACAACTTTTCATTGTGGAAATGAAAAAAATACGAATCAAACTGACTGCTTGGTGGAATAGGGGCTTATGAGACATAGAACGAAGGTTACGATATTGTAACCTTCGTTCTATTAGCACAAGCCTCTACTTAGGGGCCCTGTTGCTCCCACACTGTCTGCTGAAGACACTGTAGGATGGCTAACGAATAGCGAACAGAGGACCATGAGCCCGTTGGGATAGCTCAGAACTTCTGCCCTTCTCTATACATCAATGGTGGTCTCAGTTGACTGACTTGAAGACAGATGGATGAGAAATAAAGGAAAAGAGAACGACAGAGAGGGAAAGAAAGCTTGAGTGTGTGTTTGTGCGTGCATGTAGTGTTCTATGTGTGTAAGGTTGATTACTTTGTTATAGTGGGTTGGGTGATTGGGGAGCTTTGGCCAGCTGTAAAATGAATGACAGAGGGGTGGCAGATGTTAAGTCTGTTTCCTGTATGGTTCTCTAGAGGGCGGGATTGTTGGATGCAGTCTTCAAATATCTCTGTGCTATTGTTTGGTGTCTTTGTCTTATAGGATGGCAGACAGTGTTGTATGCTGCCTAACGTACTGTGGGGTCTGCCTGTATTTGTGTCGGCATGCAAATTTTAGTGGGTGAATGCATGCTTGTGATTGGAGGACAGTAGTACCCGTACACTCCAGCAGAGAATTCGAAGCATCAAACTTTGGTTCTGCAGAGACTTGCACTTTTGTTTCACCAACTGCTGGTCAATGTAACTACAAACAAAATATAATCTCAATTTTCAACTTTTCCTCTGTTGCCTCATTTTTCGCCACCTTGCACTTTATTCATGTACCGTATCTGTTATACAGGAGTGCTTCTGTGTTCTGTACTCAGTTTGGGGGGCACTAAGGAAAAGCAGCGATATAAAAACAGTCGCCTTTCGGCTTAAAAAACAGCTGGCAGCACAGCAATGACTCATTTAATAACAACTGGTTTTGATGTTTCTTGGTCTCAAACAGTGGCCTGCAGCTGGGCAGGTGCCTCGCCTAGATGTCACGCCATCCACCATCCCCTCCACCTCCAGATGAAAGAGTCAGATCATGTAATATGTAACTTTAGAAACGTTACGAAACATATGACACGTTCAAATGTAATATTTGTGGTTTGCAGAAACATACAATGCCATCTTTTCATCCTGGCAGCTGGGCTGAAACTCTATCCTGAATTTGTTAAGCACATGATGATGTTTGTGATGACAACAGTTTTTTAACATGAAGATAGGAGGGATATTAATTTCCTTTCACATTGGATTGATTTTAAAAGCATTCTGAATATGTGAGTTATGCCTTTCATGATGTGTGACAGAGCTTTCTGTCATCCTTCACCTTAAAATGCACAGCTGGCGTAATGAAAAGTGATGATTACAGCTCATGTCAAGTGTCGAAAACAGAGCGTAATAAAATATTACAGCTGTCAGGAGATGAAAGTAATGAACTCAATATGATATCAACAGAACAAACTTTTGTCTTTTTTACACATTAAACACTGGCTGAAATTCAGTTCACAATCCCAGCAGTGATAAAAAGGCCTTTGAAAAGATCAGTGCTATTGCCACATCCTTCAAAGCTGAAGACGACTGGGGAGACGAAGCAAAGGCTGTGAGACGTTCAGGACCAAACTGTGAGGAGGGTTTACTACATGTGAACTGCTTTAGGCACATGTCAGTTTAGCATTTTATATATTGTTAATAACAGCAAACATTAGATCAGTGGTCCCCAAATTCAAAATAAACGACCCTTTTCACAGGAAATGTACAGTTTCTGTTCATAAAATGCATACAGTCTTTTTAAAATAAACATAGAACGTTAAATATGTGTAAATATTACAATATATTTTCTATATTCACGGCAGGAAAAATCGATATCGTATCGTAAAACGATTTCACACTCCCCTTAAGTGGACCATAACATTTCTTAACCTTGACGTTAATTGAACGTCTCATCCTTCTGCCTCACTTCCATCAATGCAGTGTATCATATCCTCAATAAAGTCCATGCTAGCATGCATCATGCAAGCCAAAGGAGACACTGTAGGTTATTGTCAGCAGCTAGCTATCTAACTAGTTTAATACAATTCACATTCTCACCTTCAGACTTTTATTCTGAAGTTAGTTTAAAGAAGGAAACAATAGCTTAGCTACTACTGCACATATATCCACCCAACAATCCAATTTTGCAAGCTGTTTTCTTACCTTGAAAATAGTTGTTTGCTTTCAACCCCAATTCTGCAACGTTAAAGTACCAAATAATCTGAAATAGCGCGCTGCAGGGGAGCTACTTGTGGTAAAACATTAATGAATGCTTGTTTAGAGCTTTTAACAATGTTGATAGGCTGATTTAGACTCACTAGGCTGTGTCACCTTTATTAAAAGGCACAAATATGTATTACGGCTCCAGAAAGATTCTTTTCTTTTTTAAATTCACACGAAAAATGACTCATTTGACATTAAAGGTTGCTGATATCTGGTGTACAGGCTCAGGAGTCTTAGCTGAAGTGACATCTATGAAACATATGGAAAAGATCCTGCAGGATATGGATTTATTTTTACTTACACTTTGTCTTCTCACAATCAAATTCTCTACTTTCCTCTGAGACTTTTTCTTCATTGCATGTTGATTCAACAGCTAGCCTTGGTAGGCAGACTCAAAACTGGCAATCGCTACTGGGGTTCACCAAAATTTAGGAAAAGGTGCCAAGCCGTAGATGTATGATGCACATTTCAGTTGGCGAAAAGTTAAACAGTTTTTACTGAGTATGTAGGCTACTGTTCTTACAACTGGAGAATGTAAGAATCCCTTTAGGCCTATAACAATGATAAATGAAAATGTTAAAAAACAACAACAACATTTTCATTACCATATCATTTTGTCACAGCCACAGGGAGCCACTGGAGACAAGCCAAAGAGCTGCATGTGGCTCCAGGGTGCCCACCCCTGCTATAGACTGAGTCCTATCTTTCGGGACCAGTACAGGATCTGGTGCCACTGTATCAGTTAATTATTACACCAAAAAAGATCAAAGCAACATCATTTATCAAAAAGCATAATTCATTTTATATGATTCAACATGGTGTCTGCAGCATACCTGTTCAATCTATACACTCACGTCATTAACAGCTAAACAGCAGAGGACAGTGTCAGTTCTTTCAGCCACAGACAGATATTTCCTCTGCTGGTGGAGTGTTGCTGTATAAGGGCAGACTGAGCTGGTGGGAGTTAATGGACCTTTAAAGGGGAGAGAGACACAGTCTGGCACCAGAGGAGGCAAAGCAACGGGCAAAGACAAGCTCCACTCCAAAAGAAACACTGGACCCAGACAGAAAGCCAGTGTGTGTGTGTGTGTGTGTGTGTGTGTGTGTCAGAGTTGAATTAAGTTGCAGATTAAGCTGGATGTTCTAACTTTGGCTAGTTGCTACTGTCCTCTGTGGCCCACAGCCATGGACATACACACAGATACAGTACACACACACACACACACACACACACACACACACACACACACTCCGGGCCCAACTAATTATGTTCAGAAGTCAAACTGACCCTCACCCGTTCAGAGAGTAACACACACACAGTGCTCTCGCAGGCCGGTTGGCTTGTTGGGAGACGCTTCTGTAATGACTGGAGTGTGAATCTCCCAGTGCGGAGGAAGTCTGAATAAATCAGGACCCCCAATCACTTCCAGACGCTGTGAACTGGGAGCTGTGATCAGCGTTTACCGTGATCAGCCTGTCTCACCCGACCGCTGCCAGTCTTCAGATGTCTGAGGATGTGGAACCTCATCAGACTTCAAACAGTCGGAGGGAAGCACAGGTCAGACTGATAAAACTCAGTTTTGACATATCATCACAGACGACGTTGCAGGGGGCCTTCATAAGAAAAATCGAGGACAGGAAATGAATGTAGATGTAATCTGGTGAGAGCTTTTCACCAAACGACCAAATCATGACAGGATCAGATGTTCAGAGTTGTTCAGGATTGTTAGGATGTTTGTTGTTACGATTGTTCGTTAGGATGTAGGTGTAAATCCTGGCAGAAATAGAATATAATAAGTATGTTTTCTTTAGTGTATAATTCAGCTCTTTAAAAAAAACTCCTAAATGTCTGGATCTTAAATTATCAGAGAAAAAAGGTAAGCACACCTTGGCAGTAGCCGGGCTAGTGGGCTGTCTCCTGAATGCCGAACAGCATCGGAGAGACACTGATTCGTTGCATGAAACTGCTTTATTCAAGGTTTGCATTGGTTTAAATCACCTAGTCAGTTGTTTGAAGAGGAGAAGAGACCTCTGCAGATAATTTGGCTCCTAGTAAATACCTCCTGAAAGTTTGGATCAGAGATGTGGTTGACCTAAAGGGGTCATGGCTGCAATAGTTTTTAATAACTGTAATCGAGTCACTTAATCTCTTATCCAAGATTAATACAGTTGTTTTCTTGTAATAACAAGAGCAATGTCTTAAATCCAAAAGAACATATTTTGTTGGGAGATAATTAAAGAAGCACTTAAAGTCTTTGAAAACAGTTGTATAATGTCTTTCAGTGTCTTCCTCCACTCTCTGGAGGGACGTTGTCAATGTTAAAAACGCAAGTAATAACCCTGGAGATGTCCTCAAGGGTATCTTATCTTAGGCTTTATATTTATTTATCAGAAAGCCTGAATAACAAACTGGAGGTGTGGCCATTCCGATGCTATCAAGGAAGATTTATGGGAAGTGTTTTTGTAGATTAACGAATATTAGATACTAAAAGTCAGGATTTCTCAGCCTCTGCTCATCACTTAAAAAAGTTGTTTTTCACCAGCGTGATGCAAACATGTGGTGCAGGAACACAGAAAATACACATGGGAATTTTCTGCATGACAACTATGCACACCAGGTCCGGTGCAAATTATCCACGTTGACGTGTTCCATGTTTGTCACGTTTCATGAATGAGGCCCAGTGAGTGTCTACTTCACACAACAGAAACCTGTCCAAACAGAATGTCTAAAGCCGTATTTGCTGAGGACCAGTACAACCTGCGGACCTCTGGGAATTTGTAATAATTGCAGAGGTTGTCTGTGACCTTAATCCCATGCAAATCTGCCATGTCTGTAATTCGTCAAGTAAAAATTCCACTGCAAATGTTCTGCCTGCTTCCTGGTTGAGAATTACAGAGGCTGTACTGGCAGTTATAAATGAAAGTTTTAATAGCAGAAGGCTCATCTTGCTGCAAAGCATGGAGAACCATTTGCAGAAGAACAAGCTCAAGTCTATTAGAAGAGCAAAATCATGAAAGATGATGAGATGAATGATGTGACAATGTGCGGCAGATGAAGTTACAAATGACTGTGTGCATCTTATCTGGGGGATAATGTTGGCAAATCTGAGTAAAATACAGACTTCCCTTATCCTGTGCAAATGCGCCACACGAAACAAAGACAGGGGGCGGTGTCCCAGTCACATGAGGTCTCCTTGTAATACCAGTCCTCTGCAAATACGACATTAACACACAGTACATAAACTACTTGGACCTCAAGTGTGATGCTAACGCTAGCTCTCGTGACTAGCCCCATGTCGTGACAAACACAAAGCGTTAGCAGCTGCTGGGCGATCTCGATCCATAAATTGTCCATTATTTGGTTGTTGAGGTCGTCCTCACAGTGTTTGTTGTACATTATTGGGTGTTGAGAAACCAAATTGATAAGACATTCCCTGTTTTGGCAGAGAGCAACCCATGACCTGGAGGTCACTGGTCAAACATATGCTTCTGCAGCTGCAAATCCCCTGAAATCGCTAAATGTGAAACAGTTTTAAATCTTTCTCTTGTGAGTCCCCCTCCTTTACTGAAGAGCTACAATAAATCACTGAAATATCCCTTCACCTCCTTTTTATCTTACAGATAAATACCTTACAATAGTCTCAGAGAGCGCTGAGTGAAACAAACCTGCTTATATTGCAGTCAGTATCAAAGATGGGAAATGGGGGATGAGCATGTGAAAGTTAAGGCCTTAGCTGACATGCTCTTCCAGGGCTCATGAATGTCTCTCTCAGCACCAGTAACTCTACACCCCACAGGAGGAAACCATCCTTTACTCTGCAGGAAACATTCAATGAGGCAACACTGGCCCAAATATGACAAAACACAACCATAAAACCACCTCCGGACAAACCCAACGGCCAGTTTGCAGGGTGTATTTACTCCTCTTTTATCTCTCTTTCAGTACTATTCATTTCAACTCATAACCACAAGGTGCCAATTAACAAGCTTTAGCACTGCTGTGTGTATCTACCACATACGCTGTTTGTTTGTGTGCAGGAGAAAAGTTCTTCCTTGGTGGGGGAGAAATTTCAGCAGTAGCAGGGTGAGAAAACGAGGCTGAGCTGCAGTCAGATATAATGGAGACAAATGTGTTGCCAGGAGGCTATAGAATGATGCCATGGGGCACAGTCTGAAATAGATTGGCTGTGATGACTTCCTGAACACTGCACAACAAATAGCTGAGTGCAGACAGGCTGACAGTGAGAGCAGACAGCCTCTATGTGGCTTTTAAAAACAGCAGAGATCTGAAACCCACACACTTTATGCTTTTATCAGTGTGAGGAAGATACAGAACACACCCGACCCAGACACTGTCTCCTTGACTTCCTCACACCACATCTACAGCGACCCGTGGAGACGCTCTGGACTCTGTCTGAGTTTCCAGCTCCTTCTTTCCCTCCCTCCCTCTCAATTCAGTTCAACAAAGTTTCTTTTCAGTGATGTTTCTGTGTTTTTTAGATGACATCATGAACACACCTCCCTAAATAAGAGAACTCCAGTTGTGATGAGCTGGAGTTATGCTTTAAGGTGATGGATCCACCACAACATTAAAACCACTGACAGATGAAGTGAATAAGACGGATCATCTCGTTGCAGTGTTTTCCTTGCAAACCTTTGGTCCTGGCATTCATGTGGATGCCACTTGACACACTCCACCCACCCAAACACCACTGCAGACCAAGTACCCCCCATGGCAACAGCACTACCTGATGCTACCCTGCAAAAATCCATGACACATGCTGGTACTCCATCTCACAACCCACAGGACTCAAAGGATTTACTGCCAATGCCCTGGTGCCAGACACCACAGGAAACCCCAAAGATCATGTGTCAAAGCCTGACTGACTGCAGTCAGGGAGTAAACTTAAGCCCTTTTTAAACAGGAACTGTGCAAATTTGCAGGAAAGCCCAGTCAGTCTTCTTTCAGCATTGGCAGTGTAAAAACAAAATCGGGGAGTGCAGCAAAATGCCGCCTACCTACTTTTGTTTATACAGAATGCGCCTTTTTCGGGGCAATGGGGGGCGTGAGCAAGTAACAAAACGTGTAGCTCAGCGTGTGACCTAAACAGTGATGTGGGAGGGAAGCCGCGGCTGGTCAGGCGGTGATTCTCTCATAAGTCGGCCCGATCTTCACCGTCTCCGTCATCTGACGGTTAATGGCCTCTTCGTTTGTGAGGACAAGGAGGGCGCACAATTCCTTGTCTCCCCAGTTGCTCATCTTTACTGTGCATTCACACCGGGCGCGAGTGAAGTGAATTACTCGCGCATAACGCGAGTAACGCGCCGCACGTAACGTGTGAGTTTGGACACCGGACCATTTTGTTACTTTGCGTTATCACGTCAGTCGCACGAGTAGCGAACCCGCCCATTTTCACTAGGTAACAACATCTGGCCCGCCATTCTCTCCTCAACCATGGCTGAGATAACCACCATCGCTGCTTTGTACCTGCTCTGGAAGTCTCAGATGCGTCAGAGGGCCAAACGCCATCGTTTTTGGGTTCACCCTATCCTGCAGAAGCGCATCCAGCTCGGCGAGTTCAGAAGCGCATCCAGCTCGGCGAGTTTCACCACCTCCTCCAGGAACTCCGTCTGGATGATAGCCGTGTTCAGCGGTACTTCAGGCTGACTGGGGCCCAGTTTGAGGACCTGTTGGCAAGGGTTGGCGCCAGGATCTCCCGGCAGGACACCAACTACAGGCGCTCCATTTCAGCTGCGGAGTGCCTGTCCATCTGTCTCCAGTGAGTAGCAGTTTATTGTTGTGTCAACAACTGGACGTCAGGGCGTCAGGGCGTCAGGGTGTCAAGACGTCACTGGCGTCAAGACGTCACTGATGTCCTGACGCCAGTGACATCAGGAGAATCTCAACGCTGATTGGCTTTCGCGGCACAGCATTACGCGAATTCGCCTCAAAAGTTCAATATTTTCAACTCGAGCGATGAGGCGATGGACGCGAATTTCGCGGCTATCGCGTCTTTGCATTGACTTTGTATGTAATCTCGACACACGAATTTGCGAATTCGCACTCGGTGTGAACGCACAGTTACAGTGTCTGTCAAGTTTGCGTTTCCTTCTTGCTACTAGCTGCTCGCTAATTCCTGCTATCAGCTGTTTCCTGTTTATCCACAGCCAGTGGGTCGAACGTGCAGCGTCATCAACAGCTCCTCCCACAAGTCATCAACAGCCCCTCCTGTTGTGGAAGGGCGCCTCAGTCTTTTTAAACTAAAAGGATTCCGCCAATATGTCTACCCTACGAGGCGGAAAATTGGGCACCTCGGATCAACTCGCCAATCCGGCTCTGTGTGTTTAAACGCTCGCAGCTGGCCGGCAAAATGGCCCAACATTCATGGAAAATCTGGCAGTGTAAAAGGGGCTTTAGCCTGCAACAGTGCCTGAGTGAGTAGTACGTGTCAAGTGGCATCCACATGAATGCCAGGACCCAAGGTTTCCCAGCAAAACATTGCACTGTAACAAGATGATCAACGTTTTTCACCTTACCTGTCAGTGGTTTTTAATGTAGTGGCTGATCAGCAAATGTTCTTGTTGTGTTTAGTCATTTAGTTCCATGGCTTTATGGATGGCAATATCACTCTGTTGATCAGTGCACCACTTTGGTCCAGACAGATATAGCTCAATAACTACTGGAAGGATTGCGATGAATTTAAAGACATTCACGGTCCTCAAAAGATCAATCTCCCTACCCACTGTCTATTGATCAGACAATGATAAACCTTTTCGACTTGTTTTTCGGCTCTTCTCTATATGCACATATCTACATATAAATGCAGATACATTTTCCAAAAACCTAATATAAACCTAACTCATCATCAGACGATAGCCGATGGTAAATACTACTTGGACTATAAACTGACTTCTGACGAAAACCAGCACACTTCCAATACCAAAATCTTGTCCTGTCGCCTACAGATACCAAAAGATATATTCTGATGACTCTTCCCTGACTTTTCCTCCAGCACCACCAACACCTGGCCCCAGGTTTTTCATCTGTCAGTTTATTCGTGCTGCTTTAAATAAAAAAACACCAATACTATGAACGAACATTAAAAGGAGTTTGAACCAGACTTTTCAACACAAGGCCAACAAATTAGGTAATAATCAAATACCAAACACCAGGGGCTTTTGAAGGCCCAAGTAGGTCTGGGGGCCCTGAGGCAGTTTCTCACTTGACCAGCAAGTTGGTTTGGTCATTTGAGTTACTACAAATGTATTATTTTGATAAGGACATGTACATACATATTTTCATATATTTCTATTTATTATAATATACAAAACAAGAGCCTGCCCTTTAAAATACGACCTCACAGGTTACAGGTGTACAAGCAGCTTATTAAAAAACCCTGTTGCATTCCTGGAGAGGGCTCTATCTAAAATGCTGGACACAACAGTACAATGGTTGATTGAACATGCTCACAGAATCGATCCCTGGATCGTGGACAATAAGCACAATGGACGGACTTTGTGCACATCCCAAGCAAATGGAGATATTTGGTGAAATGGGAAACGAGTCATGATCTATCCAGTTTTCTCCAGAATGGTTAAATGAGATGCCTTCAGGGAGTGCAAGAACCTGCTGCACCAGCGCGGTGTCAAGTTCACTTCCCAGTACCCAGCCACACTCAGGACTGACACAAAGGAGGGTCCGCACTGCTTGGACGGTCCAAGTAAATATATAGATTTCATTCAGAACGCATAAGACACAAGCTTTGATGAACTGGTATCATGATTTAAGCTCTCAATGACCTGTCTGTTTCCTATTGGTGCAGGTGAACCATTCACAGCACATGTGAACCGATGTGAGACCAAAACACTCAGTGAACTTTCTGCTGTCACTGCACTGACAAGTTTGCTTGGGCTCAGTATTTATGGTCACGAAGACCTGCGTCTGCATCCTTCACTGACTCAACACGTAACTTGTCTTCAAAGGCTGAGTGTACCAGTGAAGTGATTGGACTGGAAACATCTGCTTAACTGGTATCAAAACAATTCAGAGGGATATTTTGTAGTATGAAAAATGAAATGTGTCAGCTGAGCACATCTGCAGCTCTGACCAGCTGACAGTTTTAGTCATTAAACAGTCTCATCCTCCCCAGTGACGAGCAGCAGCTCTGCACGGGGATCACACGCTGGATGCTGGATTCTTTTCTTTTCCTTTTTAATGATCAGATTTCTGCCATGAGGTATTTCCATACTCCAAAGACGCTGTCGTATTGTGTCTTGTTAGATATTAAATGAGGCTTACCCTCCGTTGAGACAGCGCCGTAGAGAGTAGGAGGCTCCTCCTCCGCAGGTGCGAGAGCAGTCACTCCAGGGGCCCCAGGCGTCCCACCCGATGTCCCTGTCTTCGTCTGAGCGGGTCATCCTGGACGCCTACAGAAGGTCAAACACCAACACAGAGGTCAGTTATTTCAATCTGGTTAGATATTCATGTTTTCACACTGAGCATGCTCTGACCAGTTGATATAAATCACTGTACTGACGAATACAGCTCTCTGAAGAGTGAAAACATAAGGAACCCTGAAGAGGAAAGGTTAGCGGTTGTAAGAGGACAACCTTATCAGCCTTTTAAGGACCTGTATAAACACTTGCACAGCTGCCAAGGTGGAGTTAACTTTAGAAATCTGCCCCGTCTCCTAAAAATGACATTTTTATATAACAAATTGATCAAACCCATGCAAAGTCTTCATACTAAACATCTAAGTATTTCATTTGTTTTCTTACAAGATCTGTTCCTGACAACTTTTGGATTGCAAGGATGATATGTTATGTCCACTAACAGGTTGACATTTTCACTTTGTCCATTACTTTAGATAATGACAGTCGTGTTGGGCAGCAATGTATACTTAAAGGTACACTATGCAGGATTGTCGGGTACTGTTTGCAATCACACTTGTGGTGGAAAAGTGAAAGTAAAAGCCAACCCCAGATTCACGCTTATTTGGCATTTCCCCTCACTATACTTGGGTTTTTTTGGCACTGTGTCTCTTGAATGCTTGCTGCTTACAGTCTTGCACGTGGTCGCTACCTTTTTATAAAGCCTCGACCTCACCTGAGCGCCGTGGAGGTACACGCCCATCCAGGCAGAAGGCAGAGTCTCAGCAGATAAATACACCACCACACACAGAGAGTGGGTCATAAGTAGGGGTGCACGATATTTGATTTCTTGCCGATATCAGATATTCCAATATGTAACAACTCGTTTGACTGATAACCGATACCGATATTGAAATATCCACAGTTTTATCAGCACAAATAAGATAGTATTCATCCATCCATCTATTTTCATCCGCTTATCCGGGCCCGGGTCGTGGAGGCAGTAGGCCAAGCAAAGCACCCCAGACATCCCTCTCCCCAGCAACACTTTCCAGTTCCCCCCAGACATCCCTCTCCCCAGCAACACTTTCCAGTTCCTTCTGGGGGACCCCAAGGCATTTCCAGGCCAGATGGGATATGTAGTCCCTCCAGTGTGTTCTGGGTCTGGTGTTTGAACCCTATACCTGTAGGGTGTTGACACCGTTTGATGCAGAAGAGTAGTGAAGCTGCTTTAAAGAGTAGCTCAGTGTATATATAGTGAATGTGTGATCGACAGGGAGAAAGAGAGTGAGATGCTGGAGTAGACAGATGTTGATGTTCACAGCACAGGAGAAATTAGCAAGTGGTAGTAAAGGAACAGTGTTTCAGTTTGTCCATAAATACACATTGCAGCTAATTTCAGACCAAGTAAAGCTCCTGTGTCTTGTTTCCCAGCTGCTGGGTGAAGTGAAGGGGGTTAGCCCTGAAGTTAGCATCAACGTTGGCCCCAGAGGTAAAACAAACTCTCCCCTGTGCTTCTCTACCACAGCCTGGAAGCTGGAGCAGGAATGGTTAACACATGGTGTATTTGTATCAGATTTGATATAAACGCATATTATGCAGAAAAGATTTTAGGATCTTAATAACAGAGGATTCTATTAATCCACCAAAGCTGTTCAGAGTGCATCCCTGTCTCTTCAGAGCAAACACCACATCCATGGCAGTTATACCCCTTCTTCCACATTGGCTGGCTTGGCTTGGTTTGGTTTGGTTTGGTTTGGCTTGGCTTGGTTTGGTTTGGTTTGGTTTGGTTTGGGCCATCAGCCCAGCGCAGCAGAGATTTGCATTTCCATTACAACAGGACCACCTCCCTGAAGGTGTATTGTCTTGAGTGATGATGTTTAAAAGCAGCGGGCTGATCCAAGGTTAAAGTCCCCTGCTATTTTTGCCGCATGTGTTTTTCCACAGCAGGGCAGGTAAAAGACCTGTTGAAGGTGAGCTGTTTGCAGAGGTGCAGTAAGAGCCTGTTGTCTGCAGCTCTTCATCATCATCTCACTGTGGCTGTGGCTGTTTCTCATTTTACTCTTCCTCACTGCCGTATTATTAGACTCTCCTTTATTGAAAAAAAGCTGCTAACAAAGTTCTGCTAATTCAGTTTTCGAGCAGCAACTTCACACAACTTCTAACACGGCTGATAGCGAACATGAAACAGTGAAATAAAGCAGATATCTAAAGTAAAAACAGGACGCAGGAGAGAAACTAAACTCCAAACCACAGAGATTCAGCTAGAAGCTACAGACGTACTGAGAGCTGAACACACAGAGACTTTTACAAATTCTCCCTGGTCTCCTGCAGACATAGGTGAGGAGAGCCTTGCAACACACATGGCTTGTTTGAGGGGAAGAAGTGGGGTTGTTGGGTATTGGTTGCCGTCAGTGAGACGTCACTGCTACCTGCTTTAGGGCGGGCAGCTTGGCTTTTGGCATTCTTCGGAAAAGGTCCATCTCTGGCGCAGCTCGGCGTGGCACAGCGCATCTTAACTGATAATGGACACTGGAAAAGGCCCATTAGTGTACTTGGTGTTGGTGCCGGCATCATAGATCAGGAAGACCTTTAGCACACAGTGGGTTAACTTTAAGATCAGACCAGCAGTGGGCTTGGTGATTCTCTGGATGTTATCAAAGAGGACTTTATAGTGAGGCTTTGTGCCTCCTTTATCATGTCCCTTTCCTCCTCTGCCTCCTCCAGTCATTTCTCTGATAAGTCACTCCGTTCAGTCACTGCTCCTTCATTAAGGCTATCATTTTTTTTAAGTTATGTGTAACTATCTTGGAATACAGAGGGGATCACAGTGTTTGTGATTTTTTTTTGTGTGTGTAAAAAATTTAGGCTAGTAGTTCTTCTATATAGCTGAAATTTTAGAAAGAGCCATATCGGCCAATGGCCATAAAAAAAACTCTGGCATGTAACAGTAAAGTTTTTATCTGTCCGTCTGTCTTTGGTATGTTTGACACTGCAACAGATTTAACAGAATCCTAATCAGAAAAAAAAGTCAGAAATCCAAGGAAAAAAAATTACACATCCCATGATCTGCACTTCCTTTGATTTAAATGACATCACTGTCTCACTCCATGTATGTTACCCTGAGCTCGATCTGGGACTTCCTGTCAATGAGATCTCGGTCTGATTGCTGTCAGAAAACTACCAAACCCGCTGCAGTTTTTAAGAAACTCTCTGAACCAAGTAGGTGTGAAAAATACTCAACAATAAATTCTTGATAAAGCTTGAGCTAAAAAAGCTTAAAGGCCCAGTGGGATGCGGTGAAAGTGTGCCATGCTGGCAGAGATCATTTCTGCTCTCACAGTGACAGCAGATATATCCACACTGAGCTAACACAGCAGCACATCAGCATGTCGGCTCAGGCTAGTTTGGACTGGTGTGACAGAAAAGTAACAAAACCCACGTGAACTGTCGACTGACTCGACTCAACGGAAACACTTCATACAGACACTGTACAGCTGACCGACACGTGTGAACCCTGCAGGCAACAACACTTCAATCAATATCACTGTCAATCAGATTGCATGAAATCAGGATGAGGTAGAATTCTCTTAAGCCTTAATAAGGTTCTCTGAGGTTTGCTGGTGGCCTCGCATGCAGGAGTATTTACAGCATGGTGGGGTCTAACACACAGCACATGACATTCACACACTTTGTTTTTTCTATAATTAGATACAACAGCCCACACTGATAATTACAGCTGCAATAACCTACTGTTTCAGTTTTTATCCACAGAGAGCTGCTTGTCCTACTGCTTCTTTTCTTTTTTTATTTTATCAACTCAGAGATTTGTCATCAGAAGAAGTCACATCTGTTTTTGCTGACATGATGGAAGGAAACATGCTAACAACATATAGGCCTATTGTGGAACCAATATTATGTCTCATCAAATGGGCTGTTGTAATGTCACAAATACCTTCACCTCTTTTGAGATGCATTAGGCTTGTTTGTCTGGTATTTGTTTACATTTTAGCAAATTGGTACCACTGAAAGTATGTCAAATTAATTATTAGGAGTTCCTGTTTGCAGTGTGCCCAAGGATGTACACACATCTATCACTGGATTGCTTTGATACTAGTCCATACCCATTGGTAGCTTTGTCACCTTCTACCTATGCCAATCCTCAATGCCTATGTGCAGCTTCACATAGATTGACCACGTCAGTGAGTAGAAAAACGTGGGACAGACAGAATGACTGACTGACAGAATGACACACTGACAGTTTCCGTGATTATGTACAGCATAC
>NC_065506.1:46329700-46355535 GCF_006386435.1 Epinephelus moara | reverse complement strand
CATCCTCCCATGACCCTCTACCACTGTGCCAAATTTCACATGGATTGACCAAGTCAGTGAGGAGAAAAACGTGGAACAGACACACACACAGAGTTTTCATCAAACTTCTCAGGCAAGTTCTGAAGCATCTCTTCTCTATGATTACTGTTTATTCACAATGGACATCGGAGATGATTTTCTCAGAGTAAGTCACAGAACAATATCAATATATGACAATGTATATCTGTATGTTAAGATTTGACTGAGTTATGACTCCCCTCAAGCTAAAACCATCCTGTAATGTCACAATTGTTAAAATGCCATTTGGGGATGATGAGTTAATTTACAGAGGAGCATCGTAAATGAGGTATGTGTGTAGAAATGTTGTAATCTGTGAACAAAATAAGTGCACACACAATATTACTGTCAGGTTCATGACACGTGCACACCTGCTAATTTTGTTCTGCCAACCATGCGTAAGTTCATGAATCACAATCATTCTAAATTGCCAGGTGTGCTTTTAGAGTAATGTTGCTCAGTGCATGAGTGGACAACATAAATCCATCAGCACACCTTAAATTTCAATATGACAACTTTGACCATTGCATTGGTTTTTAATGTCTCTCTTGGATGGCACAGACTCTTGACCAGATTATGTGACTGCATATATTCTAATCCTCACTTAGAGGAAAATCTCGCTAAAATGACCTTAAAACAAGTCGCAAGGCAAGTGACATCTACTCAAATTAAGTCACACAGTCTTTCATAATTGGATCTATACTCATAATAAGTCCTCTGATACTTTGAATTTAAACATCAAATGATCAAACTTGATAAGGCGTAAAGTTTTTGCAGTGTGGAGTCATTCTGGCACTACGACAGTAAACTGTCTGTCACACAGTGTTTTTCATTAGGAGCGTCCTCCAGAGAGTAAAAAGAGTCCAGCAGTTAGTCGGCACAGGCCACAGGTCTCACTCTGCTGCAGAACGCGCTGCTGGAGAACCACTTCTTTACCCTCTGTGGCCACTGAACAGCAGCATTACCTCACAGTCCTGTGATACACTCATCTGTTTGAGGCACGCAGTCCTACCAGGCTGCATCTCACCCCCAACCTTCCTCCTATCTTATCTGCTGCGTTAAAAGCCCAGATGAAAGAGAGGGAGCGACGGAGGGAGAGACTTTGATACAGAGGGGGAGAGATGGAAAGAGAGTGGGTTTTCCTGGCTGCGTGTCACCAAAAATAGGAAAATTGGCTTCCCTTGGGTCAGTGATGTCACAGCAGACCCTACGGTGCCAAAGAAAAAGGAATCTCATACTGTGCTGCGAGTGTGTGTGTGTGTGTGTAAGAGGAAAACTGAAGCACAATGAAGTATTTATGGAAAATAAGTCAGAGAAGCAAAGAACTCAGCTTTCTAAAGTGCTTTTAAATTGTGCCCTTCAACCCGTGCGTCACCAGACCAATAGTCAAAACACGTATTTATACAATTCAGAAAACTGTTTTTCCTGGAGAAGTGGTAGCGCAGGGCCTCCACCAAAACCTTTCTTGCCGTGTCAGTGAAACCCAGAGCACAGGAACAAACTCTAATTCCTCTGACAATGTTATTTATGCCTGGTCAACCAGAATTAACATTTCTGACATGCCTCCGCAGGTTCCATTTCACCCTGCCTCCCAGGCCCCGATCACTGGCTGACCTTGGAGCTGGCAGAGCGAAACACTTTGCTGTCTTCAACCTTGTTACGTCGTACCCCCGTAGATGGGATCGATTCGCGAGTCTTGGAATTTTGCACTGCGGTGGAACTCAGTATTCTCTCGCTTCCCTCCGCCTGCTGCATCCAAAGAGACAGACTGATCCGCTGGAGAGGAATTAGACACGTTAGCACTCTGCTAATAGGATAAAACCACCTTTTGTTGTTGGGCTCAGCCGGCTAACAGCCATCACAGACCTCCAACAGTAATAACATCGGCATGAGGAGAATCTGTCCAGCCAAGGCTTTTTCTGGCCTGCCTGGTCCATTGTGTGAGCTCTGCATAGTTCTGTATCAGCAATCTGTGTCCACTGACAACCCAGATGACCTGGATATGTACAGTAGATTTCTCTATTTACCCTAAGTAGGACCCAACATGGTACTTAGCTAGTCCCCAAATACAAGTTCTACTGTACTACTTTCTAGTAAGGCACCCTGTATGAGGGCTTTATGAGGGTTCATAACTACAAACTTATTAGAAAGTGAGAAATGTTCCTAATGTGGCTGTAGACATTGGCTCTGAATATAATCAGGGCAGCGATCAAGTAACAGTGAAAACAATTTAGTATTTTAATGCAGACACGGTTACATACATGTATATATGATGAGATGCAAAGCCTTCAGACATAACTTTACAAATTATTTATAAATGATTTAAAGGTGCTTTTTGTTATATAGAATACACATAGTTGATTTAGAGTCTTATTCCCAAGTCATCAAATACCGGCACTTTGGGCTGGTGGTTCGGTCAACACATTCTCACTCTGACCTTGTCACATATCGATGTTTGGTCATGGACTTTCCACGTCGAAATACAATGTGCAAGGTACCCTAGAAGTGTTGGTTGTTGATGTTCTGGGATGCCGTGTCAACTGGAAATGTACAGTTTGCGTACAGTCTATTACATTTACAATCTTACGGGAAGCAAACACTGGCCTCCCTGGTGAAAGTCAGTGGTTGTTGGACTGAACCAACACCTCTCCTGTCCACCCTAATCAGACTTTCGCCGGCTTCACTTTCGTTCTCGTTCTGCCACATTTCCCCCTGATGCTACCAGGTACCATTAAACTATTATGGTGACTGGCTGTGTATCTGGCTTAAGTGAAAGAAAAGGTCTTTTTGTCTTTTTCTGACAAGTCACTGACCAAACGTCGGATTTCAGTGACTTCAGAGTGAGACCGGGTTGGTTCAGTCCGACTACTAACCTAAAGTGTTGGTATTTGACGACCTGTGAATGAGCCTCAACAATCACCTATCTTTCTCTCGAGTTACATACAGCACCTTTGAGGTAGTGTTAAGAAACAGCTATCAACAAATTCAAATAAAGCACTAATAGTCAATGTTGCTGGGAAATGAGGCTGTGCCTACGTGTCTGTGCATGTTTCAGAGTTAGAGTTCAGTGAACTCCAAGCATCCACTGGGTTTTAGTGTTTGTTTTACACTGATAACTGAGCAGAGCAAATTGCTTTCTTTTAGCTTTTTGAGGAAATGATGTGTCTGGTCATTACAAACACTGGAGTGAACATGACCCCCCACTTCCATGGTGATTACACACTTTAAGAAACCCAAGGCAGGCAATGTTTGTAGCTACACGCTTGATGGCTTATTAGCAAATGAGAAACCTACTATTGCCTCTTGAAACAGCTGAGAGATGAGGGTATTTTGTTTTGATGCCTCTATCAGCAGGATGACATCACCAGTATGTTCCAAAATCCAAAAGACCAGTCATATGACTGCTTTCTGATCTTTTACCACTATGATTAAGGTTTTGTTAGACTTTGACATAGAAACAATTTGGTAATGGTTGGGAAAGATAGCAGCTTGGGTTTAAAATTATACTTTGTTGAGGCCAAGGAACCCTTGCTGTTTTCTGTAACAGATGATTAAGGGAACAGAACAATCACCATTTAAATGTTTCGAAAAAAAGTAACAAAAGATCTCTGCTGTTTAAAGGTCACATGCCTTGTCAAGACATCCCTCCACCTGACCAGCTTCCAACAAAGTATCTACAGTATAGACCCTTTTAGGTCCAACGTCACAATGACGTCATTTTATTAGATGGAGGCAAAACATGACTCTCCACCACAGGGCTGTAGGCTCCATAGGAGTGTTAAAATGTGTTTGTCTTGTTGTGTTATTGGGAGCCAGAATAGAAGGAGTCATGGCTCAAAACCAGCCGCCACTGCCCGTCAACAAAAACAAAGACAACTATGGTTAAATGTGATAAGACCAAAGGACTGGACGGAGGCCATCATCAAAAATGCTCACATGTGCAGCGCACACTTCATATCAGGTTAGGGAAAAAGTATTTCCTGTTGTAGGGATGAATAAGGTTATGTGTATTAAGGGTTATCATGTCCACCTCATCAGAAACTGGGGAGGGATTAAGAGGAATATTGGATTTCTCTGGAACGCTAACTTTTTAGCACATTAGCTAACGTTAGCTTCCATAGCAAAACAAACAAGTGTGGTCCTCCTTTGTAAGATTGGCTTCCTGTGACATCATCCATCCACTGAGTGAGAGCATACGGGTCGGCCAGTCTGGTCCCGTTGGTCAGTGTTTACTTATTCAAGTAACACTGGCGGTCCCGGAGAGTGAGTGACCTGACATGGTGCGTTGGTAAATTCAGTCTGACGCTCTACACTAAAATGAGAGCCCTGTTGGTGGAAGAACCGGAGCGTTATATTTCTAAGTTAATCACACATTCACTCCGCTCCATCTGCCCAGAGTGCGCTCTGCCACTCTGAGAGTGCGGTGCTCCAGATAACCAAGCATTCAGACAGCGCACCAAATTTACAAATGGTCCAGTTTGTGCCAGAGTGCAAACTATTACTACAGTTTTGTTGACAAGACATTGTGCAAAATAAAGACATTCCAGTCTGGTGGATGTACTTTTTAATCCTCCAGGTTTGGGACGTGTGTGATCTGTCAACTGGACGATTAAACGTTGCTAGTTTCACTCGTTGGCACCAAAGCTACTACCTGGTTAAACTTATTGTTAAAATTAATTTATTTATGTGCACATTTAAATAACATTGACATAGCTTGCACTGAAATGTCATGTCGTCCTAGTCACATGTTGCTTTATACAGGATAACCACAGTCTTAAAAAACCTGGAAAAGTCATATCCAAATCTCCTTTTCCAGGCCTTGAAAAGCCCTGGTATTAGTAAAATCCTTAAAGGTTTTGTAAAAATCCTTGAATTTTGTTGTGTTTAATGGGATTAAGTGTAATCTTTCAGTAATCTTTAATGTAAGGTAACATGACGGCAAATTTATTTTCTGTAGCTGTTCACGTAAAGTTGCTCTAATATGCATGTGACGTTTTGTTTACTACATACAATCATTATAATACAATAATTATAATTTGGACCACGGTTGTCATTGATATTTTATTACAGGTCCAAACTGTTAATGTAACATTTTGGGAAGTTAAACAATTTACTGACAAAAGGAGAATAAAGCTCCGTCATTATTTTTTGTTCTGATTTCATTATTGATTTGGACCACAGAAGCTAACACTGCTGTTTTACGCAATAACTTAACATAAAATTCTACGCACTGATACAGTGAGAGCTGGTCATCCTGACGTGTGGTTGAGTTAAGATATATATTGTGGATTTTCAGTTGTCCTAGATCGATTGGTTGATGATGTCAAAGCTCTGAATTATGCAGCTGAATTACCTTTTCATTGTTTTCCTTCCTCCCACCAGTACGCCACTGTTGGATGAATCCATAATTTATTCATTTATTGATTCATTCACTCACTCATCCCTTCATATATTGATTCCTTCATTCACTGATTTATTTATTGATTCCTTTATTTCCCTTTTTTCCCCCAGTAATCCCAAGTTGCATCATAGATTTTCCTCTTTGTCTGAGTATCATGAAACATGTACAAGTGCAAATCCTATTAGGTTGCTTCACACTTGATCTCCTGCAGTTTCAGAGCTGGTAAACAGACTTGCATCACTTTGTTTGGCTGTGGGAGCTCATGCGGAGTGAAAATAGCCAGCAGCATTAATCTCATCTTGTGTACTGATATGGGAGTGTGTCTGATGGGATTAGAAAAAAAACTGCCTCCCTCCTTATATGTATGAGAGAGTTGAACGCAGGATAAAATCTACTACTTATAAAGTCTGTTTAATGTATTCTCAACTGGCTGACTTCACTGTAGATGTGTGTACTCTGTTCCTATGGATTTAATCTTGATCCATATTGTTAGTGTAAACTATCATAAAACACATGTAGGAAGGTTTATTTACCCAACGCCTGTGGCGGGGTCTGTGATTCAACCACTTCTGCTAGAAAGTTTATACGAAAGTAATCCGCATTAGCAAGTGATGTTCACTGGCTACATTTAGTCCCAGTTAAGAAATCAGGAGGAGGTTCAGAGCAAAATGAGAGAGTGGAGGCAAGGGCACAGAAAAGATTTACCTACAAAACTAATAGAATCCCATCCCCCATACTTAGGCCCAATTCCATTTGTTATGTTTACCCCTACCCTCATTTACAAGTGCCCCTTTGCCCATTAGATACAGAGGTACAAGGGGTAGTGGTTGAAATCTTCCGCTTTGAAATGGGTCAACTGATACGTCATAGGTCGTTGTCGATGCTAGTGCAATGACATTGCGAATATGCCGTCTTCTGCTGTGGTAATTTCTCTTACCTAGGCTATCTGCATCCTTATGTGATTGTCAGGACACCTCTGATTTGTTCACTACTTAAGTTTCATGCTATCAATCGATTGAACAAGTCCATCTATCCATTCATCCATTTTCATCTGCTTATCCAATGCCCGGTCGCGGGGGCAGCAGGTCAAGCAAAGCACCTCAGACGTCCCTCTCCCCAGCAATGCTTTCCAGCTCCTCCTGGGAGAATCCAAGGAGTTCCCAGGCCAGATGAGATGTGTAGTTCCTCCAGCGTGTTCTGGGTCTGCCCCGGGGCCTCCTACCAGTGGGACGTGCCCAGAACAGGAGGCCCCCAGGAGGATCCTGAACAGATGCCCGAACCACCTCAACTGACCCGTTTTTGACATGAAGACGGAGCAGCTCTACTCCGAGCTCCCTCCTGATGTTTGAGCTCCTCACCCTATCTCTAAGGCTGAGCCCAGACACCCTTTGGAGGAAACTCATTTCGGCCACTTGTATCTGCGATCACATTCTTGCGGGTCACTACCCAGAGCTCATGACCATAGGTGAGGGTTGGGATGTAGATGGACCAGTAAATCAAAAGCTTTGCCTTCTGGCACAGCACCCGGATCACTGCAGAAGCTGCACCAAACCGCTGATCCATGTCACACTCCATTCCACCCTCACTCATGAACAACACCCCAAATTACTTGAACTCCCTCGCTTGAGGCAGTAACTCTCTCCCAACCCGGAGGGAGCAATCCACCGGTTTCCGTCAGAGAACCATGGCCTCAGATTTGGAGGTGCTGACTCTCATCCCAGCCGCTTCGAGTCATCAAAATAAAAATATCACTGCTTTATCATCAGGCAGCAACTTCTCTGCTGGACTTAAGTTAACTTTCGGCTGCCATATGCCATCAAGTCGGGAAGGATGTAACAAGGAAATATGTCAAAATGATGTTACAAAGAAAAGGTCCATAATACACAGAAACGACATTACGACAATACGATGATTACAAAGAAAATCCATTTGTGGGTTTCTTTTTTTTCTTGTTTGGCCAATGATTTGCTGATGATGTCTCATAACACTTGGTTTAAAGTGTGCCTCTGAAAAAACTCTATTTAGGGGCCATGCAGCCCAAACACTTTACCCTTCTCCTCTATCCAAACAAGAATGAGGACACCCTTCCTCCAGAAGAGGACGCGCAAAAAGGAAGGTTCAGAGCTGAGTGGTAGGGGCAAAGGGTGTATTGGGATTGGGAAGTCTGTGTTAAAGTTTTAAGGGACCATTTGATGCATTTTAGTTCCTTAAACACAAATCATGGGTATGTTGCATGTAAGACTGTTTTTGACTGTGCATGCATTTTTTTCTTCAGTTCCATGCAGCCATTAGTTTCCATTCATTTTTGTATGATATGAAAATCAATTACCAGCGTCTAAACTTAAGTTGTGTAATCTATCACAGCACACAGGCTTGCCAGAATATTCTTCATCATAAGTGCTTGTGCAATGGACCAATAGCTTCAGAAACTGCCTTTCCCCTCACCTGTTCAATGTCAGAATTCATCTGACAATCCAACATTCACACCCACTTCACCTCCACCAGCTGTGCTGAGGTGAGAAAGGAGCCAGGGATTTCATGTATCTCTCATGCTCTTTTTTTTTTTTTTAAATTTTCACAAATTTATTTCTGTCACTTGTCACGTGAACAATGACTGTTTTTCAGGTGAGGCTGTGTGAACATGCTTGCTGTTATCCCAACACTTACACATTATCACGTCTCCCCTCTCTCCATGACAACAGGCTTTTCACCCCACCTTTGAGTGCGGCCGAGACAAGTAACACGGTTAATACCTGTAAAAACTCACAATCCATAAATCTCCATTAGCTGTCAAAGTTACTGTGCATTATCCTGTTATAACACAGTACAAGTACTTTTTCAACACGATTTTCAACCCACACAACCACATAGGTCGTCTGTTCCTACACTCTAATACGACCCACAGGAGCATTTCCTAAATAAGTGCCCCTGGGTTAGGTTAGGTTAGGTTTAGGAAAAGAATCACGGTGTGGATTTAAGTAAGGTTGTTAAGTTACAAACGTAATGTGATGTAAATACATAATGTGATCTATGTGACGCTACATCAAGAGTAACATTAACCTAAAATAACTAGGCACTGAGTGTTGCTTTCACATGAGACAGGAACAGTGGTCTCCTGGGTTAAAGTCCTGTGCTTGTTTGACACGTTTTTTTAACAATTGGAGAATGTAAGAATTTCTTTATGCCAATGAAACATAAGAATGAAAAAGTTAAAAGAAAAACATTATTAATTTTCATGTGATATTTTTGTCAAAGCCACAGAGGGCCACTGGACAGATGCTAAAGAGCCACTTATGGCCCTGGAGCCACAGGTTGCCTACCCCTGTTCTATATCAATCTGCACTTACATTACCATTATTATAATGTACTTATATTAAGGGAAAAAAGTGTGCAGACTTGATGTTCAGTTTAATAGATTAGTTTAGATAACATGACCTCCAAACTTAACAACAAAATGTCTTCGTGGCTGGCTTCCGGGTTTCTGGCTGCTTCACTGCACCTCTGCCTCGTCTAAATCCAGCATTCTTACCCAGATGTGCTCTCAGGTACCAAAATTTGGTAAGGAATGCTTTAACATGAATCGATACTCAGTAGTGCCGCTGTATTTCGGTTGGTACCCTTGAAAGTACTGAGTCTGGGACCCAACCCTTAAGCAATTTAGTGTTTGAGTCATATCAGGCTGCTTTCAGACCTAGAGTTGTCTTGCTTTGGTCTGAATCAGGGACTAATTCTGTCACAGACTTGTATAATTGCCTAGAGTTGGTTTGTGTTCTCACGGCAGCATTTACAAGCGGACCAAATCAAATGCCTTGTGTGAAAAAGCTGCTCTTGATTGGTCAGAATTTCCATGTGGGAAAAATCCAGGAAGTAAAGCAAACGTTGAAGAAGAGTACACTTGCAAGATAAATGTGACACTTTCTAATGTCACAATGGAGGGACAACTACGCAGGTTGATTTTAGCGCTGCTCATCGTGGACTATATTGCTGTCATTGTTCATTTTAGTCAAACCATACAGTTTGAAAACGAGGCGCGGCTCCAACTAGAAAACAATGTTTTGATGCATTGGATGTGCTGAATGTGCATATTAAGGCAGTACAGGAGGAGGTGCACATTAATAATCCTCCAGGACTGTAACATGCTCATGTTTAACCCAAACAATGTGTCATGTGACTCAGTTGGTTCGGATTGAGGTCAAAACCAACCACCGCACCAGAGTTCGTTTGTAACCAGACAAAGACCACCTCATCAACAGGGTCTCTGTCCGGTTGTTTTGGTGATTGCTGTGTTCACAACTGCCAAAATGAACCGCACTTAGGGGGCAAACGCACAGGGCAGGTGTGAAAGCAGCCTTAGTTAGTATGAAGCAAATTGAAGCCTTTAGTTGCCACATGCAGACACTGTAGGGACAACTGAGAAACCTTGAGAAATGCTGATATGTTTGATATGAATCTTATGTATACTATGAGGATAGAAATATATTTGCTATTTAATTCCCAGAAGAAAATGCCAGCTCTGATCCCACAGAACACGTCCCTCTTTTCGCTCCATTCCTGTCAATAGATATGCTGCATCTGAGGTAATCCTTACACAAATTTACAATTATTGATTTGACGCTTCCAGCAAGCCTTCAGTTTGAACACTGGCCTGGCTGTCTGTGGACATACTGCTGCTCCAGCCAAGTTTCTCCCTCCTTGGGTTTGGCGAGGGCATCACGTCTTTCAAGTAAACAGACTCAAGTACAAGTGGCGTCATGAGTCATTGGTGATTACGTTGAAATACAGGTGTGAGTCATTTCGATTTTGTCAAACTCCAGTCTGAACTTATCAAACTGTTGAGTGTGACCCAAATCTACTCAGTAAACAAATCTGATTGCTGGATACCGATAAAAAAAAACAAGCATCTCAGGATTAAATGTCACTTTAAGTAAAACAGTTAAAATAAAATTACAAGATGGAGAATTTATTTTTTGCTTTCTGGCAGATACAAAACAAGGACCTGCTAGACTGCCTTGACCTGTTAAGTCCGTCTCATTCATAAGGCTGGCAGGTTGGACTCTGGACTCATTATAAACCATTAAGCTCATTCCCTGGCTGATTGCAGTGGAGCCCTCACACCAGGAGACCTGGCCTCAAAATGCCACTGACAACTGTAAAAACTTACTTTACCAGCCCTGATCAACATCACAGCGTGCCCTTCATACACAACCCTCAGCTGTTTATCATGCTTGGGAGAGCTGTGTTTACTGAGCTCAGCCAATATGGTGAGCTGTGCACACGGTCCCTTACCAGACTTCACATGAGACTCGTCAGTGACATCATGTATAGCAACAGGACAAATAATAACAACCTATAAAAGATTTAATGGCTCTGGAGAGAAGCTGCATTGAATCACAGTGATGGAAGTGTCAAATGGTTACTTTAGGCGGCCAAGAAGTGAAAAATCACCTCGATCTTTCTCCTTAGCTCTTATCCTGTTTTTGTTTTAAGCATTTGGTCCGAAGACATTTTGTACCCAATGTTCTGTGGTGATCTGGGAATAGAAACTCACTGCCCTGTTTAACAAAGGATTTGGAGTTGTTTAAAATGTTCTTTGTCAGCATATGTTGAACATTATTTTATATCAAAAGGTTGAACTGTGAATGTAAGACTGTCCTCATCAGAGACACAACAGCACTAGTCCTTTGGTCGAATGCTTAAAGCAATAAAAACAATGTACTGTATTATTAATGGGAAATAATGACTGTTGCGTCTAAAAGCAAAGGTAGATGCAGTGTTGCCACCACAAAACCTCTTATAGGCCCTTTCCACGACAGGAACTTAATGACTGAATGTGAAGCCCTTGTCTCTGGTTCTGCTTTTGTTTCCACTGTACTCCCTGTGCTTTAGGGGCGAGTTCCTCAACCTAAATTTTGGCACTGCTCAGGAGGTGGTATCAAATCCAAGTCACAGATAACTCTCAAGGGGGAGACATGCTACAGCTGGTTTGCAACACGGTAATTACTGAAGCTGAAACGATGTACAATATTCTGCTTCAGAATATCCAGTGTGCTCTATGTTTTGCAGTCTTGTAAAGCATTTGTCTGCAGGATTACGACCCATACTTACATTTTTTTTACTGGTCCAGCCTCGGGGTCCAGAGATGTCCTTAGTCATCATTTCAAGGTCCACACAGTTTAAAATATTCACGGTCATACTTGTGTTTGGCCATGTCGTTGAGCTAGTTTGCTGTCTTTGTCTGTTGAGATGACATCTTTATCGTCCAACAAAAGTGTTTATCATAACAAGCCAAAAAAAAAGAGCTACCGAGGAGGAGGCCATGGTGGATGGTTGGGTATCATACTTTGACACCAGAGATCACTCTTCAAGGTCTGTCTTCTACCAAAAGTCAAAGCTGGTTTTGCTTAACCATGACCCATACAACAACATCCTGCAGACCCTGCTCATATGGGTTTGTTGTTGTCCCAAACTAAAGAACTTCTCTGCTTCAGTTTTTGGATTTGCAACCCTGCACCCTCATGGCAGTGTTTGGGGTTCAGAAGGTGTCACTACTCTGACTGCTGGACGGGCTGATATAGTCGTGTATACATCTTTATTAGCTCATCGCAGATCTGGCTGAAGGACCTGGTATTTTTCTTTAAACGTGAAAAGATAGAATTCACTCTCAGGGGCTCTGAAGACCGTTTCTAAATAAAATAGCAATGCTTGATACCTTTTCTTTTTTCCCAGCCTTTGAGAACCCTAACCCTGAATAGGAGAGAAATATGATGTAATTGTACAATACTGCTATTCACTCCCGAGCACTGTTATTTATAAGACCATCTCCCCTTTTCTCCCCTCCTTTCATTTATTTACTTATCCCTTTTTTCTACTGCACTTTATTTTTTAAATGAAATCGATGTCACTGTGTGTTGAACCTGAATCTTCTTGGACTTTCAAGGTTGGGATGGGAGGGAATGGGTGGGAGGTGGAGAGGGATGTTTGTTAAAGAAAAGAAAAATGGAAGGAAAAATACTGTTTCGATTATAATACTGGTTGATTTGCATTTATCCTTCAATAAAAAAATGTCACAAAATAGACCCATATGCATCCATATGCATCAGATCGGACTGTTTATGGTTGCATTTTTAAACATATGGCATACGTTGTGAAATGGTCGCCGTTGCACCAAACCTATGTTGTTGGGTTTGACTCAAAATAACTACTTTCTCAAATTAGGTAATGTATCGTGATGTATCTCACATGACAAAGGTCACATACATCATGTCACTTACATGTACTGACACAATACATTACATTGTTAAAATATCTCAACCTTGACTTTTGGTTTTACACGGGACACAAACACTGGTCTCCTGGATGAAAGTCCTATGTTTGTTTGACACATCCACCTCCTGACAGACTTAATTGCTCTTTATAAAATGTCACCTGACTACCTCCTTTGCTCACATTATAATTACTACAGCCACTAGGGGTTGAAAAAAACATAAATGCAGGTTGTAATTTCTGCTTGTAAAAATGACCTATGCAGTCATGTAGAGTGCCACGGGAATGAGTCCTAAAACCTGGATATGAGTTAGCATTTTTCTGCTCCCAGTTGGCTCATGATGCGAGTCCTGCATGCACGAAGAGACCCGCCATCTTGGACAGCTACCTACAGCTACACCACTTGGACAAACCACATGTCACGATCTGAGTTTCATGTCAACACGATGTTTCAACAAGATATTAGACCACATTATGGAACCATTACCTCAACAAGCACAAGCTGACCTCATGAAACGTTTCATCTGTTTTCAGTCTTCTTATTGTATTATATGACACTTTTAACAGCACGAGTTATTAAAGACAATGTTTGGTTTATCTTCAAGATGTAATTCTTTGGCATTGAAAGTTATAAAAGTAGTGTTAAACATATAAAAGTGTACAAACTTTCAGTATCTGCCTGAGCATTCATTCTGAGAAAAAAAAAACATTACCACAAATATACAGAACAGCCAATAACTCACATATGCTCCCCACCCTCCCATACATTGATGTAAAAAATCTAAATAATAAGGCACACACATACCGTGTGATGTGACCTGTGGAAATGTAATGGAGTTCATTTATAGCCTGATATTAGCTTTTTACTTCCGACTGCATTTGGCTTCAAAAATCAGGAAAGTGATGTTTGTTTGTGAAGATTATCTTGCTGAACAAAAAGTATCATAAAGGTTTGTTCACCACAGAGCTGATTTTCTGCAACCACCCAAATCCAATGGAAAAATCCCGTGAGCTTTTTGATGAGGGAGCCAGGGTGACGCTAACTTCTGCGTCTGCCTACAGAAAAACGTCGTCTCTGGAATCACTCTTTTTCATCGGAGGACAGTCTCAGATACATACTCACTAACCTAACACTACATCCAGTGAAATATGTTAAAGATGCATGTATTTACTTATTGGTTTTTCTTGTGGGGCTGATAATTTATGAACTGGCAGGTATGAACTGTTTTTATTGGTTTTATACTGATATTGATTTTGCAGGGCAATAAATTGGCTCTGGCGGGCTCAAGCAGTTATTCTGTCCTATTGGAATACTCTGTTTATTCTGTGTTTTTATGGTTAAGGTAATTTTTTTTTCTTTGACCAGTTTTCTCTTTGGGGATTAACCATTAAAACCCTGTTTTCCTCTTAATCTAAGATTTTTTTCCCATCATGTCTGTCTATATATCTATGCATTAACATCCTGCACTGAGTTCCTCTTGCAGGTAACTGAGCAGGATGAAGACTTGCTGAGCTGCTTCCAGCTGTTTTGATGAAAGCAGCGGGCTCATTACCTGTATTACAGGTGCCAAAGGAGCTCAGCATTCAAATATGGACACACACATGAAGAGCTACACAAGTCCAAATACACATACTCAGAGATCCGTCCTAGTTCCTCAGCTGCAGCGCTGCCAAAGCAAACAGCTAAGACAGAGACTGACAGCTCTGGTGAGCCTCATCATGCTCGTTGCAGCCAGATAGGAACGTGCACATATGCAGCACATGCACATTTATCACAAAAGTTGTTTGTCGATTCTTGCAAAACACCATTAAATATTCACGGGGCTGCTGCCAGTGATAAAAAATGAGAAAACAACAGGTGAAATCCTCTTACCATTCTGCCATACACAACTCATAAATCAAACAGGCAATTAAGCACTTTATACAAACACTGCAATTAATTTTCTGCTTCGTAATCAACATTTAATCCCTGGTTTCTTGCAGGGAAGCTCCTATATCGAGTCGACGCATAACCCTGGGGTTCAAATTGCCAAAGTGTAATTCTTTTGGAAAGGCAGCCAACGTCTTCACAGCGGGGTAAGATTGACCACCGACTCCTTCGGCCCGGGCTCAGGGCTGAACTGAGAGCTGAATAACAACATGAGGATTTGAGGTTTTGTAAGATGAGGCATCTTCCTGAATCCTTTCTGACATCCTGATCCGATGGACCGACCAGTTCAGTTTATCATTCTTCCCTGGAGACATATCAAGTATTAGCCACACTGAGTACAACTCTGACTCTTAGATGAACCACACGAGCTCGTATGAGCAACGTGAAGCGAATGTCAAGGTTTTTAGCTGGAAATCAACTCATTTTAAGACAGAAATAAATCCTCTGCAGCAGCAGTACGGAAAACATTAAATACCTGCATTAAAACAAACCAAACAGAGGCTAAGACTAAGGTCTCCACAAGTGTTGGAGCGAGTCTAATGAATTATAGACATATCAGACACCAACTGCCTCCAGCCGCTGCTGAGCTCTTAATGCACTCAATGATTTTCTCGCACTTATTTTACTGTGCTACGAGCTGGTCCCAGGCAGGTATGCATACGCTACAACCATTATACCCTCTTTACAATCAATCAACAATGTGAAAATACTTGATTAAGAAACAAAGGTGCTGCTATCACTCTACCGTCATTCAAAAGTATTATTCATTGACCTTCATCAGTTTTCTTTGTTTTGCAGATATGTGCCTGGGGCTGTATTTACAGAGCTTCCACCTTCCTCGACTCCAGATTGTACAGAATTCAGCTGCCAGGTTTTTTACCAGATCCAAGAGACATGATCACATCACTCCCATATCAGCCTCTTTAGACTGGCTCCCAGTATGTTTTAGAATAGATTTTAAGATTTTACTGATTACTTTCAAGGCTCCTCATGGTCTCTCTCCCAGCTATATATCTTTGACGTCTTACTGTACATGCCACGACGCACTTGAGGTCCTCAAGCAGAGGTTTGTCATCTGTTTCAGAGTCCCGGCTGAAAACCAAAGAGGACAGAGTGTTTGCTGTAAGGGATTTCCTGATTTTACTTGGGTTTTAAGTTCATTTAGACTGTCTCTTATTTTCTCAGTTTTTAAATACTAAGGGGTTTTTATCAGTTCTTTTAAAAGTTGTAGTTTTCATGTCGTCTGTTTTAATTATTGACATGTAAAGCACTTTGTAACTGTTTTGAAAAGCACTCTTTAAAGATTATTTTTCTTCTTCGTCTTCTTCTTCTTATTATTATTATTATTATTTTTATTATTATAGTACAAAGAGTTGCTCCTGGTGACAAAATTCCAGAAAATTGTAAGAATTATGACATTTTCTATGAATTTTCCCTTCAACTTAAGACTAGGTTATGCTAAAGATAAAAGTTAATCACAAAGCATCTTATCCTTAAGAGAGCTCTTAACGTGAAAAACTGTCAGGAGTAGAGAAAAGAACTTTTAAGAGGCTTAAGAGTTTCTTCAACAGAGGACAAAAGTGCAGAAAGAAAAACAGGTGGGAGAAATATTCTCCAAACACTGGATGACAGTGAGTAAATTAAACACTTCAGATAAGATGGTGCATACTGCAGGCTCACAAAATGACAACCAATCACACCTTTTAAAAGAATGCATCATACCTAGCAACAGGATCGACCACACCTCTTCACTGAGGTAAAAGTTTCTGTCCCTTTCTCAGAGTTGCTCTGAAAACTTTCACAGATCACCTACCTAAAGTTAAACCAAACCTAAGCTAGGATTCCTTGCTTGCTCGAAGGGGTTATGTTTGTGGTCGATCTCTTTCGAGGTGTACTCACATCTCCCACCCAAACCAATAACGACATAACATCAGAAATGAAACTGATGATATCACTAAGATATTTAGTGACTGGAAAAATGCAACAGTGCAGCAGCGATGACTTGGGTCTGTCTCAATCTTCCATCAGCAGAGTGATCTCACTAACAGTTACAGCATTTTCACAGTCTCATATTGTGATGCTGTTGAATTCATGTCCACTGGGTGTCCACAGCTTGCACACTCGCAAAAGGACAACCAATCACATCTGTTGAAAGACTGTCTCTGGCGAGCTTGGCAAACTGTTTTTTCTTTAATCTCCGAGGTGACAGATATGAGCAAGAGAGTCAAACTTTAGAGCGGGATGTTATGATGAACTAGTATGTCCCGATTGTGTGCGTACTGCATTCAACAGTACGTACATCTGGGCAGCTGCAGTATCTACTAAAAGTGAAAAGAAAAACTACACGATTCGGAAAGCACCTCAAGCATGTCCCAGCCATGTGCGTCACTTTTTAATGTCCCCTGGAGAGAGTTTCTGTTTTGCTGTGAGCTTCGTCCACGGCTTTCTAAATCTTGCATGTCGTTATGTTAATGTTTTTGTGTGCTGTCAAATTGCTGAATGTTTTCGAAGTGCTTCACGTGTTGTCAAGTCAGTGAAGATGTTTCTTCATGTGCTTGTGTTGTGATTATTATTCCGCCCAGGGTCACCGTAATTTTCAGCCTCGAGTGACTGAAAACCAATGACAGTAGACAATTAAAATGTGTTTATTGCTGAAAGAAAACTCTCCCTCTCTACTTTACTGTTATTAGTTATGATACTAATTAAAAGGAAAGATAACCGATCATGAAGAGAAAAATCTCTCTGATTAACCAAGTCGTTTATTTGATGGTGAGTCAGAAAACAAAACGTGAGGGATACACTTTTATCAGCTCTGTTATTTGTGTGTCCACTTTGGTATAAAGCTGCAGCAATGTTGTTGTTGATGTTGTCGATAATGGAGCGTGTCTCTCTGGTAAAAAAAACTTCAGTGAAAGCTGGCCTCGTGTATCCTCACTCATGTCCTCAAAGATCCCTCCTCGCTCAGAGCAGAGATAAAAGCATTAGAACGTTCTTCGTGATGGCGGACCAGGGCAATTTTCAGGTCAAGCAAGGAGCGAGGAGCGGTCTAATAAGGAAATTGGCATGTTCTCATAAAGGGTCCTGGAACTAAGCAGCACATTTAAAAAGGAATAAGTTGGAGCCACTAATCCACTGTTGACAGCCAGGAGGAAGTAGCACAGTGAGCTGAAGCAGCTTCTCAAGCTACAAATGAACGTCAGATGAACTGAGGAAAGGAGAGGAGATTTTGCTGGAGAAGACCGGGGAATATGGAGGCATCCACGATTAGATTCATTATTAGAGGAACATACGATCTGCCCTGATCAAAACCACAAATTACCATGGGAAAAATCCAACACATCCTCTTCCTGTCAAGCTGCAGAGTCAGTCTTGCCTGTGGACGATATGCTCTGAGGCACAGCTGAATGTTGAAGCCTTTGAAGCAGCAATCAAGATAAAAAAGATATAGACTAATGTTTTACCGTAAGGAGAGAGCTGCAAGCATCAAATACACTTTAAATATGAAGGGAAATGAGTTGGATAAAAATATAAGTGATTAGGCACAAGCAAGGTTGAGTAGGACAAAACAGAGATTAGGCTCACAGCTAAGAGTCTCACCAGAGATACGAAGCCCAGCTGAAGACTTGATTTGTTATTTAGTCCAACATCCAGGATTTACTGTTTAGCTTGAAGCATTGACTGTACTGTGTAAAGATGTGCTGCATGATGCATATTAAATGAGAACGATTAGATACACAGAGCTAAAGGTTAAGGTTGAATAATAAAGCTGGAGAGCAAGGGTCTGCACTGCGGAGGGAAGGGTGCAGTGGACTTTTAGCCATATCGACTATAAGTTCTGATTTAGGAGTTTGAGATTTTGGGTCAGATTTATGGCAGATTACAAAGACAACATTGAAAACAAGACAGAGTTCCGAGTTATACAAGCCCAAAGCCCAAGGCAACTGTTCCTTAGTACAACAAAATGGTTAGGAAAATGATACCGTACTTCTCAAGTAAGTGCTGGAAGTGTTTTAGTTGGCTTATCTGATACCTACCCCCTGAAGATTCTGGTTACATCATGGATGTAGAACTCTGATTGGGCCCAAAAAATCAGGCCTGACCCCACATAAACCTGCACAGTTTCTGTCCAAGCCTGACCCAAACCCAACTGTCAGCAGCAGTTTTAGGCCCAAGCCCGATTAAAAACCCGAAATACTACTGTAGAAAAAAATCACATTATTATATTTTTTAATATCGTCTCATGCACGACAGGTTCAGCAGAGTGGTTGAGCATCATGTATGCATGGCGATCCATGGCAATTGAAGTGATGATCACTGCTGGGGAGGTAGAAGGAAACACTGCCAACCAAGTCACCTGAGCACTTGAGCACCACAAGCCAATTGCCATCTAGTTTCATTATATTGAAGAGAAGACAGATATCTCTACAGTCTGTATCTCCAACACTCAACAACTCACACCGAAACAATCTAGACTGATAAACAGCACCACAGGTGAGAGGAAAAATATTTATTTTTGATTTTGGGGTGAACTGTCCCTTTGGGCCACCATTCATGAAACTGAGCACTTCCTGCTAAAGTTTCACAATAAGAAAAGGACAGAGAAGTAAGGTAAAGCACTTATGTGAAACATCCGTGCAGGAGTTTCGTGATGATTACCGAACTATCAATCTATCCATTTTCATCCACTTATCCGGGGCCGGGTCGCAGGGGCAGCAGGCCAAGCAAAGCACCCCAGACGTCCCTCTCCCCAGCAACACTTTCCAGCCCCAAGGCAGGCTCAGGCCAGATGAGATTTGTAGTCCCTCCAGTGTGTTCTGGGTCTGCCCCGGGGCCTCCTACCAGTGGGACGTGCCTGGAACGCCTCTAACAGGAGGCGCCCAGGAGGATCCTGATCAGACGCCTGAACCACCTCAACTGACCCCTTTCAACGCAAAGGAGCAGCGGCTCTACTCCGAGCTCCCTCCTCATGTCCGAGCTCCTCACCCTATCTCTAAGGCTGAGCCCAGACGCCCTTCTGAGGAAACTCATTTCGGCCCGTTCTTTCGGCCACTATCCAGAGCTCATGACCATAGGTGAGGGTTGGGACATAAATGGACCAGTACATCGAAAGCTTTGCCTTCCGACTCAGCTCCTTCTTCCCCATGACAGTTTGGCACAGCACCCGCATCACTGCAGACGCTGCACCAAACAGCTGATTCATCTCACACTCCATTCTACCCTCACTCTTGAACAAGACTCCTAGATACTTGAACTCCCTCGCTTAGACTCTCTCCCAACCCCGAGGGGGCAATTCACCATTTTCCAGCAGAGAACCATGGCTTCAGATTTGAAGGTGCTGACTCTCATCTTGACGACTTCACACTCGTCTGCAAACCGCCACCAGTGCATGCTGGAGGTCACTGTGTGTTGATTACCAAACCCTGAATGAAAAAAAAATGGAAAGATAGAACCAACTGTGTGTTGTAAGAATTTGTGACAGTATTTCTGTAAAAAAAAAATCAACTGGAAGCAGCTGGAATCAACAGCAAACACTATCAACAGCAAATTAAAACAGGAGCACATCAGAAAACACAGACGATTCTTACTAAAAAATGATTGAAGGAAAAACGTACAAAACAGGGAAAGCTATCAGAAAATTCTCACCTGCCTTTTCCCCTTCAACATCCAGCCTAAATTCACACATAATCTGTATGTGTAGATGCTCTGATGGTTCTGCTGCAGTGTTGTGAAGCAGCAGCAGCAGACTCCTTCAAATCCCCTCCATCCACCTTCCCCTGCCACTATTTCACTAATTCTTCATTTTTATTCCTTATTCCAGCCTACCTCCTCTTTTTCCCCCCTCACATATAAAACACAATACAGCCCTTAAAAAGCCCCTACAGCCATTGTCTGTATCACAAAGCTGCAACCAGCTTCCAAAATCCGCACCTACTATAAGAGTGTATGCACACCACCCACACTGCTGCTGACACATCTCCTATCTCCAAGTGTGTTTTTCAAATTCTCAAACACAGTCGTTGGAGAGCTTTTCATTAAACTACAATTTTTGGCACTAAAATTAACGTCACACCGGGGGTCTTTCTTCTCACCAGGCCATTCCTTTATTTCCTTTTTGCGAAGCCCTGTTCATCAACAACCTGCGAAATAGCAATTTTGCTCTTCATTGACTTTTAATTATATTTCAGCTCCTAAGCAGCAAACAATCTGTTCGTACCTGCCTGAGGAAATTAACATGGGGCACTAGACATCATATGTGTGTGTGTGTGTGTGTGAGGGGGAGAGGGAGTAAATATATCCAACTGAAGCTGGTTAAAGGAGCCTCTCAAATGGATGTATCATTATTTATCATTAAACTGAGATGTGAGAGGGCTGTGAATGAAGAGTGAGTCATCACAGATGCACCATTCATGTTTGGCGTGTGGCCTCTTAAACCTGATAAACAAATGGATGGTGCAAAACAGTCACGTTACCATTAGGCAACAAGTCACCACACCAGAGCCCATTGTTGTTTTTCTAGGTAAAGCAACCAGGGAATCGTTACTGATGTGTGGATGGTAAAATAATCAGTTGAACCTATCAGCTGAATTCATCTCGGTCATTATGAGATGATCATATCAAGAGCTGAGTGTGATGAACAAAAGCTTCACCTGACAGGTACAAAGTGGTAAAAAAAAAAGTTTGTAGGCACTTTTAATTCTGAAGTCAACAAATACTGCTGCTTGGTCAGTGATTTCGTGTTAAGGCATCCATCCATCCATCCGTCCATCCTCCTACCAGTGGGACATGCCCAGAACACCTCCAATGGGAGGCGCCCAGGAGGATCCTGATCAGATGCCCGAACCACCTCAACTGATCCCTGTCGACGTGAAGGAGCAGTGGCTCTACTCTGAGCTCCTCACCCTTTCTCTAAGGCTGAGCCCAGACACCCTTCTGAGGAAACTCATTTTGGCGGCTTGTATCTGTGATCTCATTCTTTGGTCACTACCCAGAGCTCATGACCATAGGTGAGGGTTAGGACGTAGATGGACCAGTATATCGAAAGCTCTGCCTTCCAACTCAGCTCTCTCTTCACCACAACGTACAGTGCCCGCATTACTGCAGACACTGTGCAAAACTGCAGATCCATCTCACGCTCAATTCTACCCTCACTTGTGAACAAGACCCCGAGATACTATAACTCCCTTGCTTGGGGCAGTAACTCACTCCAAACCCTGCTTCAGACACTCAAGCCAAAAGCTGCTAAGCGGGATCAGTTTCTATCGCGACCAGATGGAACCTTTCACGGTTGTATGATACACCGCTGGACAGCGTCAGTCTGAAACGCTGCTGTTAACAACATAAGGAGCTGGAAAGTCCCTAGAGGGCAGGCGGGAGGGGCAGTGGATGGGTCCAACAAATCCTGGACTTTCCCCCAGGAGGCCGGTGTTTGCTTCCTGTATGAACGTGGAGCCAAAACATGATGTTCTTTTCTGAGCCTTTTCACATGCTTGTGTTGCATGGAATAAACTGCCACGCCATCCTGGAACATCAACAACAAATGCAGGAGGATAGCTAGAACAGCATTATGTGGCACAGCTTGAACCTTTACTGAAATAAATGGTTTTGTTTAAATCCATATCTTGCTTGAAAATATATTGATATATTGTACATTGTTGTTATATCGCCTTATATTCTAACTGTACAGTGTCCCTGTGAATGATGCCCATATTGGACAGTTTAACACCCTGCAAATTTATTTCCAGTGCCAATGCCCAGTGTCGAAGCAGAAAGTAGTGTGGCCTATGTAGCAAGGTCGAAAGAGAACATGTGGAGGTCAGGTGGTTGACGTGTGTGCAGCACCTCTGACATTCAGGTTACTGTCTGTCACAGACCTGCAACTGATGTTTGCCATTTTATTAACAACCTTTCCCTAACCTTAACCACATGTTTAAGTTGCCTAACCCTTACCATAGCCCAGCTGTAACCACGTTATTGTACACATGGAGACATTGCACATAAAAAGGTGTTGAACATAATCCACAGTATTTTTGCAGAACAGACCGATGCAGTCATTCCTGTCTGGTGATGAAGGTAGATCAATGAGCGGTAAAAAAAAAAAGAAGATAAATTCCTTTGTATGGATGCAGTGGCAAATTAAAAGTAGCAGCCCATTATGTGGTGCTCGAATTGAAAAAAGAATCAAAGAGGAATTGAAATATGAAAAAATGATTCTTCTCATTTGTTTGTCTCCACTTCACTCACACACACACACACACACACACACACACACACACACACACACACAGTTGTACACAGAACATTCACATACTAAAACAATACACGTACACACATAAAGAAGCGAGTGTAATAACAAACGGTTCCTGCTGGAAAACATCTTTCATTGTCAGTATTTACATTGGCCTGACAGTTTTCCTTTCATCCAGCCACTAATCAAGCTGCTGCACTATTTGTACAGACCATCGAGGCTTACAGGCAGCACTCCCTCAGAGCTGCACGAGGTGTCAGGGCCTCATAGAATTGCTGACAGAAGAAATACCTCTGAGCTGTCAGAAAAGATGTTATACAAGGCTGGAATACAAAAGGGAAACTGGAAGCTGCTTCAGACAAGGTTCAGCCTTTATGGCTACATTTCTGTTTGTGGCGTCTCTGACTCCTGACTAAAAAGACTTCTATACAGTATCAAACAGAGAAAATCCAGATTCTGGCCACTCCTGCTGTGATGATCATGTCTCACTTCCTCTGTGGGACAAGGGTTTATTTTTCCAACAAAGACCTGTCTGACACCAGGGATGTGCGAATGCTGCCTATGCAGAAAAAATCATGCTAATGCCTTTGTATCAGGGGTGTAAATAACAAATTACATCTACTATCAATACTGACAGAGGTGACACTTTACACTCAGCTGGCACTCTGTAACAGATATCCTCAAACAATGGTTCAAATGATATCTAATGAATTAGCGCCCCTCGACTGATGTCACAACCATCACCTCAAGTTACTTAGGTTAGGTTAAGGAAAAAGAAATTTGGTGACGACATACCGTTCGTCACCTACTCAAAGTTCATGTGACCATTGCACTGATAGGAGCAGCCTTCTCGATTCTGTGAGTTATATACCAACTCAACTAAGCATGTGATTATGAAGGTTACATATGAACTCTGGTGCATTACCTCTTGTGTACATACAAACAATGCATGAGAACAGCCTGAATGGGAGGGATAGGATACCTAAAACTGATACGATCTTCCTAAAAGGAATACCCTGGAAATCCAGAGTTCTCGCGAGAGCACAATTTGAATTTGCTCAGGGGGTCACTCTGGCAATCAGTAATGATGATCATTACCCATGCCGTTGTAGCCGAGCTGCACCAATCACACTGGTGTATCTGATATAGGCGGGCCAGAGGCGAGCTAAACAGATGACGACAGCACTGCGATGATTGCAAGATGGCTACGGATGAACACCAGTTGTTTGAAACGGCTTTGGCCGCTACACTGAACGAGTTAGACTTGGCTTTTTCTCTAAAAGAGGAACAGAAGACGGCGCTCCAATCTTTCCTTTGCAAGAAGGACGTTTTTGCTGTTTTGCCCACCGGATACGGCAAGAGTCTAATCTACCATTTAGCTCCGCTGGTAGCGCTCTGGATACGTCACCCCGTGTATTGTTCTGATTGGTCGTAGTGTTATCCAATTGCGTGCAGTGATATTTACAAAGTTGGGCCATTTGCATTACTCATAGCCAGACCCTAACTCTTTCTAGATTTGGGTCTGGATTTCCAGGCTATAAAATGAATGCCATAATACAAGAAACAAGCACAGAATGTTGGGGGACCAAAACGTGGGACTATGTAAAATGCTCATGGTCGATCTTCCAGCAGTGACTTCTATTGTACGTTCACTGAGGAAATTCTACTTCAGTGAGGTGTGTGATGCCTTTCTGATGTTTTTGATAATCCATGTTGTGACTGCAGAGCACTCATTCATATTTAAGTTAGAGTGTGGGACTTTTACAAGTATGTTACAATCAAGCCCCTTGCCAAATGAGTTCACACAATAGTGATTAAGTTTATCACTACCAGGGAGAGCTCTCTGTATTTCTCAGTGTGACATGGTGTCTGTGGTGGCCTTACTGTGCAGACTCACAGGAAGTGATGCCTTTTGTGTCAACCAGCCAGAGTGAAAAGGGGAGAGATTAATTCATTGGACTTGTTTTTGTCCCTATGACCATGTAAAATGTGAAGTAGTTTCACTGCACATTACTGTCCAAGGAAAGTCAGCTCACATGATATTATAACACAGTGAAAATAATATCATAAATTAAAAGAATAAATGTTTCCCATCAGAGGTTTGCTGGAATTTTAAATGTAATCCTGTTCAGAATGACCCTCATTATGAGTTACTACTACAATTTACAGTACTTTTTTTTATTTAAAGGGACAGTCAGCTCAAATGACACAACACACTGATGAAAAAAATGCTGCAGCGGTCATTGTTGGATTTCTTCTTGCTGCAGTTTTGATGGACATGACGAGAAAGGACAAATACACTAAATGGTTAAAAACAAATTTAAGCACGTCATTTTAACTACTGTTAACTATTTGCCTCCAAGAACAGTGCGATCATCTGCTGCTTGTTTATTGGAGGTTCCCAGAAACAGCCAGAAGAAGATCAGGAATGCAGCCTTTGTCAGTGACGCCCCAAAGCTATGGAACACACTACCTGTAGATATCAGAGAAGCTGCTCCCTAAATATTTTTAACAGACAGCTAGAAACGTATCTGTTCACTTTAGTCTTTAACTTGCTCTGACTTTCCACATACAAGTCTGAAACTATTTTTTCTTAAGCGTCACGCTGCTGCAACTCTTTTAAATCTTACCTGATTTTATGATTTATAGTTTTACAACTCTATAATTATATGAATCAGTTAATACATGTTTGAAAAGTTTTTAAATGTCCTTTTATATTGAATTGCCTTGTTTGTGTATTTTATGTTCATCTTACTATATAATGACGAAAACTCTGTGTGTGTGTGTTCCATGTTTTTCTCCTCACTGACTTGGTCAATCCATGTGAAATTTGGCACAGTGGTAGAGGGTCATGGGAGGATGCCAATGAAGCAATATTACATCAATTGGCCAAAGGGGGGCGCTATAGCAACCGATTGAAATGTCAAACTTTGAATGGG
>NC_065506.1:46326288-46329558 GCF_006386435.1 Epinephelus moara | reverse complement strand
CTATAACAACAGAAAAATGCTTAAAAATGGCTAAAATGCGACTGATCACTGTGGCTCCCCCTGTGGACCATTGTTGTTGTTTTCCTTCTAATGTTTGGTATGACTAAGTCATGGTATGGTATGCTGTACATAATCACGGAAACTGTCAGTGTGTCATTCTGTCAGTCAGTCATTCTGTCTGTCCCACGTTTTTCTACTCACTGACGTGGTCAATCTATGTGAAACTGCACATAGGCGTTGAGGACTGGCATAGGTAGAAGGTAACAAAGCTACCAATGGGTATGGACTAGTTATGTGTATTTTCATGTGAAGCACTCAGTGCTTATGCTGTCCTTATTGTTAAGCACTTTGTGCTGCATTTCTTGTATGAAAGGTGCTGTATTAATAACGTTTATTGTTACGTATATTATTAAAAGTCATATCCACAGCTGCAGTTACACAGAAATAAATCTTTTGAGCCCTGGTAGATGTGATATTATTCTTGTTGTGAGGGTTGGGGTTACAGTCAACTTGAACTCTCCAGACTCCATCACCACTGGCAGACAACAGCTCCTGTTATCTTTGGATTATTTGGAATCTCTCTCAGATCCCACAGCCGAATAAGATCACTGAAATAATATGCTCTACCTGGCAGCTGAGGTCACAAACAGCGAGAGCCAACGGTTGTTGTTTTTTGACTTAAAAACTCAGAAATTCTGCAAGATGATGTCAGTAAACTGCACAGGGTGACTCATGTTTACCAGCTTGGCCAGCCAGTCTGTGCTGCCTTATAGCAGAGGATACCAAAAAGATGAGACACTCAGAAGTCCTAATGTGGGCGGATGTGAATGTATGACTAGAAGGTGACGCTCTGCTCTGTTGAGGCTGATAAGAAGCTCTTCATTTTTACATTAAAATCTTTTTAGCCGTGCAGAATGTATACCACACATCAACAGTGACTCAGAGAAGCACAGATGCTTGTGAACACTAACAAGGCTCGACAGTTTGAGAGGCCCTATAGGCCACCCACCACATCCAGGCATCAGTCAGGACCAAACATTCACTGAGAGTTCTGTTCCTCGGAGCGCCGCTCTGGGTGTGCGGGGCTCAGCCAATCGAATCCCCGGCCGCTAATTTGTTCCGCAATAATTCTCAAGGCCGGGGAGGAAACGTAAACTGTGTTTGTGAGAAATAGGAGGCTCTCACTGTAAATCACTTGTCCGTGCATCACAGAGGAGCTGCTCTCAAGTTGCCTCGGGGTGAGCATGTGACTCAGCCACACTCGGAGCAACTGGTGCATGGCTGTTGTTTTTTGTTTTTAAATCAAATGCAGCACAGTCATAAATCAGACTATTATCATTTGAAAAAAACTCTACAGAAGCACTGGATGTTTTTATCACAACTCTTGGAAGAAAGAAGTGCTCTCAGTTTGTCTCTTCTTATTGACAGTGGAGGCAGACATTTATCATGTTATCTTAATCAGAGTGTTATGAGTTATTCCGTCCTCTCACCTCTGTCTGCCGTGTTTGTCAGGAGCGGATTGTCTCTGAAATACCTGTGAGATACAGGATTCAAATTTTCTCGCTGTGCCAGAGAAATGTATGGCGTCTAATAATTCTGTGAAAGAATAACTGCGACAAAAGGCTGTGCTGCAGAGTAATTGTGCACATCTGTAAAATCTGCTTTATATTAATCATTTAATGAATTATCACGGCCTTGACACAAGTTTATAATCATCTATTTGTGATAACCTCTCATTTAAACTCGTTGGCAGATGGAATTTGTCGATGCTATTTGTATTTGTGGGCGCAGATAAATCAAAAGTGATGTTGACATGTCCATCAGTGTGAGAGGTTTTGCATCAAAGCCTGACAGTTTGTCATTCACAGGGAAACATCAATCACTATTAACTGTACATAGAATACAAAATTATCATATTTCAGGACAAATATGTTTGCAGTATACAGTCACAGTACATCACTGTGCATTTTAATGTTTTGCAATGTTAACGTTTTGTTTTTTATTTTAGTTTCTGTTGGCTTTGCTGACAGACAGCTAGCTATCCACGTTCATCAAATCAAATCAAATTTTTTAATGAAGCATGTTTGAAAACAGCCAGAGTTGACCAAAGAAATGTACAATAAAATAAAACAAGTAAAATAACATAACATGGTAACAGCATAACGTAAGGGATAACATAACAAACCCAAAAACACGCACAAATAAACGAGAAAAAAAAAACATCTGACAAAAGAATATGAGAGATATAACAAACTTTAAGGACAATCAAAGGCCTTAGAAAACATGTGGGTCTTCAGCTCGGATTTAAACGTGTCTACAGAGCCTGTCGACGTGTCTACGTGTCTGTTCCAAAGCTTTGGGGTGCTGCTGCAAATGCATGATCGGCCTTCCTGTCTTATGTAGCCAGCATTGCAGGAGGTGAAGCTGAATGGATTGACCACTTGGCAAAATATGGTTGGTTACTCTTGGCTCAAATTAGGGATGGGGCCGATCCGATCCAGTATCGGTATCGGGTTCCGATACCAACGTAATTCACGGATCGGAAATTTCCGATCTACCTGCGGAAATTGCTTTCATGTCTGTGCTTTCATGCTGTCTGCTGTCTGCTGGAATGATATTATGATTGCTACATATTAGTGTTGCACTGACCACGGTACTAAAACATGACGGTACATATGATACCATAATGTTGGAGTACTGTAGTACTATGTTACCTCAGGTACCACTACTGTGGGATAAGATCAAAGTTCACATCGTTCACATTTCGCTCTGTGGCAGGTAACGGCCCACAAACCTCACCGCACTTTAGGGACTGTTCTTTACTTGTCAGGGGAGGAGGGTGGCTGGTTGATTTTTATTTCATTTATTTATTTTATTTTGATCCCCGCTATGTTCATCACTTATTGATGCTGTTTTTGAAGTATGAATAAGTCAATAAGTAATTTATTCCATTGAAATATCATTGATGTATTATAGAAAAGTGATTTATCTTTTTATAAATGACAAAAGGCACATCTGCCTCAAGATCAATGAGGCTAAGGACGGCTACAGGAGGAAGCTGGAGAGGAAACTCCAGCTGAATAACATGAGCGAGGTCTGGAGTGGTATGAGGACCATCACCGGTTACAGACCAACTAGCAGTGGAGCTGATGGTAGTGTGGCTAGGGCCAATGAGTTAAATCTGTTCTTCAATAGGTTTGACACTGCTGCCCTGGCCCCTGTTGGCTCTCCTGCTGACTGTCTCCAGCCACCACCACTTCTGACCCCCCC
>NC_065506.1:46313856-46325581 GCF_006386435.1 Epinephelus moara | reverse complement strand
GTATTTCTATTTCTACTTTGCACGGAGCATTGGAACAAAAACAATTTCCCCCCGGGGATTAATAAAGTATTCTGAATCTGAATCTGAATCTGAATTTTTGCTGTGGTATCCTGATACTACTCAGAACCATGATATTTTCACTGGTATCATACAGTGGGTCCCAGTTTTGGTACCTTGACAACACTACTACATAGTAGTGTCTACTTGATTTGTATCTGTGCTGTTCAGATTAATATGACAGGTACTTTTTGTTTTTTGATAGTGTATATTGCACTAGTAGTTTAACACTGTCTTGGAATTTTATAAATATTGACAATCAATTTGAAACCCTTACAGTTGCATAGGCTATTTGTTTTCAGGATGGGATTTTTCCTGTGAACAGGATTTCCTGCTTTTCTGAACTTATACTTAAGTTGCCTTTTGGGACATACATGCATACATACGTACATATCATACTTGCCTGTAGAGAGGAGTTTATTACAGCCTCATATAAAATCAACAATAATGATAATAATAATATTAAAGCAAACAGAGCTCTGGTATCGGGATAGTATCGGTATCGGCAGATATCCAAATTCAGGTATCGGGATCAGATGTGAAAAAATGTGGATCGGTGCATCCCTAGCTCAAATAGAGGCAATGAGTGGATTCATGCGCTGACGTGGTCGCTGCTATTACCAATAAGAACTTGATGCCAAAAAACCACCACAGGTTAAAAGCAATTATTTTTTACCAGGGGTGGTTTATAACACTGACCCTGCTGCTGGTGAGCACCAAGGTGTTTCATTTCAAGTTTGTCTTCAAAGGGCAGGTTTTTAAATCTGTGCTATAAACAATAATCCACACAGACCAAGGACCAGAGTTCAAGACAGATGAACAAGAACGCAAGTTGTTTTTTGGCAATCCTTTGCAGCATTTTCACCCGTGTTTGTTTTATTTTCGGGGGGCATTTTCCCTGTTCTAGACGCCTCAGCCTATATGACGGGCACACGCTACCTGATGAGCTTGAGGTCGTCCCAAAAGCCATCACCCATGTCTGTGGCCATGGGTGTTTTTGGCGGCACATCACAATATTTCTCAGCAGCATTTGAGCCACAAAACCTGGCTGTTGTCCACCTACTAATCGCAGCGTTTCCCAGTGCCATTTAACCCACCGAAACTGGATGTTTTTCATCGACAGGTTACAGCATATCCTGGCTGTGTTTGAGCCACCATACCTGGGTGTTTTTCACCAACCCAACCCTGCTTTTCCAGCAGATTTTGTGCCACCAAACATGGGTATTTTAAGCCAAGACATGATCTTTTCCTAACTATAACCAAGTGGTTTTTGGGCCTAAACCTAACCACACCTTCACCACAGCATTCTTAAAGTTTCAACATATCAGCTACAACATAACGAACAAATATAACGTATCTGCTGTTTGTAGAGAAGTACAATACCAACATTTTTTACTAGTGACTGTTGCTGACTGACATTTTCTGCACAAGTTGTGGACACAAATCTAAATCTTTTTAAATGTTTCAGACACTGTGATCATTACAGTGGGTGCTGCTGTCAGGGCCTCTTCCTCAGTCACCTTACAGCCAGTGCTTCTCCAACTGCTGTGTACACTGTCTGGTATTAGAGTCCATTTCCCATCTCTGGCAGCAGCCCGAGCCAATGAGAAAGCAGGGCTGTCAAAGCACCAGGAGAAAATATTTATACAATTCCACCACAATCAATCCATTGTTCCTGCTCCCAATTTAATCACTAATCACCCACTTCTAATTCCAGCCTTATTTGTTTCAGGCATTCAATACTCCTCTCAGTCTGCTTCCATCAATAATAGCTACAGCTAATCTTATATACAGCCCACAATAAAAACTCACCTCAACTTATTGTTTATTCAGTGCACTGAGATCCGTACTCTGCTTTCTCCTAACTGATTAGCACTGATTTAAGACTTGTGTTGATTATTGCCTTCCTGAGCGATGCTTGGATACTGTAAAACACTAGAAATATGCAGAAAGTCTCCTGTCAGAAACTATTAAGATTGTGCCATAACACAGCATCCACCAAGGGCAACATGAAGTTCAAAACTAAAGAACTGGAGGACTCGTCGGCTTTTGATGTGAATAAATTCCCAGCGAGTCTCGTTCATCCTTTTCAAAACCCAATTTCTGTCTGCCGCATTTGGCCTTTACACCTTCCTCTTCAGTGAATGATTGGAGTCATGACCGCGTGAGCAATGAGAATAAATTGCACTCTTGATAGGGGAACTGAACTCGGCTTTGCCATAACTCTCTTTTTTTCTCGGCTTTAGAAATTGCTTTGTGTTTTGATGACAGCTTCACAAGCGGATGCAGATTGGCAATAACAATGTACATTCTGAAATATTAAGAGTTTCAACAAGGACTAAACCTCTCTGAGGAAAATGTCTCACCTTCAAGCTCACATTTCATAATGGATAACAGCAGCATGCTATTATATTAACATTATATCAGCATATAAAGGAGATAATCTCATAAAACAAAGCAAATTTGTATTAGTGTTCCTCAAAGTCAACACTGCTTCCTGCTGCAACTCTTTGGCACCACCTAACACTCTGATTGTACACGATCACATGTCAGAAGGATCAGCTGTCCTGACATGATCAAACTGTTTAACATCTTCTTTAAATAAGTCCATTCCTTCGCCAGGCCAGTTGCCAGATGAAAATTTTGGCATTGCATTTTTCTTCAAATCATGAATACATCACATGTGTATGTTTTATACATATCATACCAATGATTTTAAAGTCACATAAAATATAAGCTGACTGTCATCAGGAGGTGGAGGGGATGGTGGATGGTGTCACCCAGACAAGATGCCTGCCAACCTGCGGATCCACTGAGACCAACAAACAACAAACCAGTTGTGTTTTAGCAGGTCATCGCTGTGTTTCCAGCAGCTGTCTGGGCTCCAAGTGTGGCTGTTCTGTACCAACCCGTCTGTGTTTTTCCAGCGAGGATAGCAGCACAAAAAGTGCTTTTTTTTTTTTTTACAGAGGCATCACTGCTTTTCCTGCTGGGACTGGGCCTGATCAAAATCAGGTATCAGATCTTTTACGAACCATAACCATGTGTTTTTTGTGCTTAAACCGAAACATGTTAACCACACATGTTGAAACGTGACATTTCAATGTATCTGCTATATAGTAACACGCAAATGTAACATATCTGTGGTTTGTAGAAACGTGCAATGCTAGGATTTTTTCTAGTGACTAGGTTGCCTTAGCAGAAACAATAACAGATAATAAATGTATTCACCTAACACATACATGAAATCCTGAGTGTAGAGCTGATCTTCTTCCAGGAGCTGTTTGTGTGTCGGCCTAAAATATTGTCTGTGGGTCAGATGAAAAGCTCTGGCAGCTCTGCACTAAAATGATCAACTTCTTCTCTTCTTTATCTTTTCCTTCTCTATCACAGATTGATATTTACTGAAGGTGGGGAAGATTTCTGTCGGCTGTCACATGACATGCGGTGCGCACGGCTGCATTCCAAAACTTAAACTCAGTTTATCTCAGGGTGCAGCCATTGTACCCAGACAAACAGGAGCTCGGGAATGCATGTGCACCGCAACGGCGTTGCTCTGGCGTTTGAGCGGTCCTGCTGTGCATCTACATTGAAAACAATGGATCTGAGGGCACAAAAAAAGCTGCATGTGTACGGCCTCTTAAACAGCGTCTGCAACAGAAAGGGTGCCAAAATAGACAATATAAAAAACAACAAGGGAGGCGCGGAGACATTGCAGGTCAGAAAAATACTTTTAACCCCCCTTTAAGTAACTTGATAGGTACCTGCATACTCTCGCCATGAGTCGGCAGGCAGAGGAGAGTTACTATGGTTACGTGAATCATCATCGCCAGGTCATTTCATCATGAGCCTGTCATAGGTTACAAGTTACAACAGGAAGAGTAGAGTGTAGTTCATTTAATGATGAATACTTGGCTTGAATTTTTTATGTCGTGACATTAAAAAAAGCACCTTCAGTTATGAAATATATCACAACAAAACGAAAATAAAGACACATATGAGTCAAACCGCGGTGACTGTGACTGTTTGGTCTGCAGCTCTGGTCCGATCCAAATCTCACCATAGCTTCCACTCCCAATTTGTGCTTACGTATCTTAAATCCTCTGACCCATCCCAGAGACTGTATGCCCTGAATGTCCATATACCGCCCAAAATATTGCACTAAAAAATGTAAATTTAATCCAGTTGGTTAAGATTAAAATTTCAGCAGCAGAATTATGACTTCACATTTCATTGCTGCATATATGGAGCGCTTTAATACAGATGAAAGTGAATTTCAGCGTGTTAAAAATAGTCCTCTTCTCTCAGACTGAAGAACTTATTAAGCTTTCTGCTGTTTCCTGTAAAGAGCTGTCAGCCATTTTTAAGAGCAGCAGTGACACATACTCTCTTTACAAAACAAGAGAGAGTAAGTCCTGCAGGGGGCCAGATATTCATTGTATTTGGGGGAAGTTTGTGATGAGTACCAGCTATAGAGTAAACATCAAACGACTGCAGACAGAGAGGGGAAAGTGAGGAAGATGGTAAAGGAGAGGCGCAGGGGGAAAGAGAGGAGCAGGATAAAAGGTGAGAGCATGGAGGAGAGAAGAGAGTGATGGAGGGGCAACAATAGTATGAATGGAGGAAATGAGTGCGGGGGCCTGCTGGGCTAATGATGAGAAAGCTGAGGAACCCTGCGTCGTCCTGCTCTCTCTGATGAAGCTCAGAATAGACACACACACAAACACGTGTGTGTTACTATACTTGTGAGGACCCTCCCGCACTAATCTAACGTCTAAGCATCAAAAGGTGCTTTTGATGACTTACAAAATTGTAAACGGGCTCGCCCCTTCAAACCCCTCTGATCTCCTTAAACTTTACATCCCATCCCATCCTCTCCACTCTCAGAGTACAGGCCTGTCCTGCTTGTCTGTCCCCAGGTTAAAAAGAAGTCAGCAGACTGCAGGACCTTTTCCTATCATGTCGCCTTCCTCTGGAATAACCTCCCCGCTGATATCAGAAAGTCTGACGCTGCTGAAGCATTTAAATCCAAATTTTAAAACTCATCCTCTCGCCGTAACTTTTGGTGAGTTGCTTACTCTTTGATTACGTTTGGCTTGCACCTGTTACCATTAGCCCGTGGATCTGGATCAATCTCGATCTATTAAGCCTCATAATTATAGTCCATGTTAGTCCTCCTGATGAGAATACTGATACATGTCACTTCACTTTCTGAAAACCACTGTATCTCTCCGACCCATAAATACAGCTGTGAGGTTTTTTCTCTGTGGCCATGCACTCTGAATGATGACACTCTTGGTGTCCCTCTAATGACAGCTAGTCTCTAACTGTGTCTGTTTGCTGTTTGCTGCTGAGCAGAAGTTTTCAGTGGGTTTATCAGAGGGTTTTCTCTGAAAAGAGCTCCCTCCTGTTGCTAACAATGATGCTGTGAAAGCAGTGACAGTGAACCAAAAGTTTTGGGCCGCATGATAAACAATGAGCCGACAGTCACTGTAGAGCTCTGTAAAGCCGAGGGGATCTGCAGATTCAGGTTGTTAATCTCTGGAGCAGGGGTGACCAAACATCTTCCCTTGGAGGGCCAAACTTAATGCTGAGCCAAAAGCAAACACTTGTTATATTGTACTTTTAAGGGAGAAAATGGTGCAAGGATCCCAAGACTCCTGAAGGTGGAGGTGGTGGTGGGCGGCATGTCACTTTGGCAAGGTAGCTGCCGCTGTTCAAATCCAAATAACTAGATATTTTGCTGTTTACCCCTGCTTTTAGCACTTTTAATTTCGTTCCCGAAAAGTATGATGAAAATTTTTGGTCAATGACCTTTTTGATAAAAATGAGACAATGAGCTAAAAATAGATCTTGATGATAAAAACTAAGACAAATCCATGTCTATCCATGACACCGAAAAGCCGAGAACAGCTGTGCTTGCAGTTATCTTCAAGTGCTGCATGAGCAACAGGCTGGTAAACTCCAGTAAAAACTCAGTGCCAAGACGTTTCGCTAGCCAGCTAAACCACTCACACCTGAGCAGCATCAGCCATTGGTGTGAGTTGTGAGCTGTAATTCAGCAGTAAATAATCAGTCGTGTATGTCTGACTGTGGATGGAGGAGCTGCTGAATGGATTTGTGGAGTTTGTTAGTTGCAGCGGTGGCTGTTAGCAGTTAGCTCCGCACATTAGCCACCGAATGGCAGTGGAGCAAGCAGCCACCACCTGCCGGACTTCACATATGTTGATCCCTACAGGACTCAAATCGAATCCGGACTGTCTTGTGAAGGTTTCTGGGTTGATGGAGTTTGACAGGCAGGTAGGAGGCTCAGTTATCTGTGAGTGTAGCTGTGCTGTAAGTAAACAGTCTGAACTCAGTTTTCTCTGACAGAGATGAAAGTTTAGTTTGAATCACCAACTCTGAGAGGACACGAGTTTAAACCTCCAGACTAACATGTTGCAGAAGTTATTTTCTGCTTCTTAACAGTGAGATCGATAAGTCAGACCTTACAGTGAACCTGGATTTTTGAGAGCATAAATAGAGAGATGTTAAACTTTCCAAATGATGATCAGTAAATGTGTGCTCGTAAATCATCCCTTGTCTAAATGAAATTTTTATACAACCTGTCACCTTGATTCTAGCTTCTGATGCATGAATCAGCCTCACTGGATTAATTTTAAGATTAAAAAACATATAGAAAACATAATGACTCAAAGTACTACTGACTATAATGTCATGAATTTTTGTCTACTAAAACTATTAAGGATAAAAATAACTAAAATGTGGCTAACACTAATAAACAGTTTTGTCTCAAAACTATGACTAAATCTAAAATAGCTGTCAAAATTATCACTGGCTTTTAGTCTTTATACTAGGCTAAGCTAGCTCCGTACTTAACACACAGATTGATTGATTTTTATCTCCTCGTCTCACTCTTGGAAAGAAAGCAAATGAGGATACTTTCCAAAACTTTTCCTTAAAGTATGAAACCTGCTTCCTTCAGAGTAGTGAGCAGCACTCTATGAAGCTATTACAGACCCACTAGGTATGCAAACACGCATGGATTCACCCAGCTCATCCTATTTCTATCCTTACACCCAGGCTCTAACCTTAAACCAGCACCTCGTGGATAAAAGTGAGGATGAATAAAATACCCTTATTTTGGAGGATATACTTCTATTTTAGGGAGAATGCCACCCTCATAAAAATAAAAAGCACACAGAGACCTTTTGCAGGTGTGCTAGTTTGTGAAGAGACGTACAATAAGACAAACACACAACAAAACTGTGCTCGAGCTATGACTGTCAACATTTCCTCTGTCTATGAGGTCGATCTGTCTATGAGGTCTGGATTTCTTTTGGAATACAGAGGAAGTTCAAACCCATGCACGCTTGCCCTCAACACCCTCTCATCCACTCACCCAAACAACCCCAATTAAGAGTGAAATCCCTGTCGAATGGCACAACCTGCCACCTATCAAGGGCCAACACAGGTCAGGAGGCACTCTGATCACAGAAATACAATGGAAACAGATTCATATTCAAGTTTCATATTTAAAACAGACACAAGGTCAGAGTAACTTTTGACCAACAAATTCTAATCAGTTCATTGTGGAGTCCGAGTGGACGTTTGTGCCTAATTTGAAAAAATCCCTTCAAGGTGTTCTTGAGATATTGAGTTCACGAGAATGAGACAGATACAAGGTCACTGTAACTTTTGACCAACAAATTCTAATCAGTTCATTGTGGAGTCCGAGCGGACGTTTGTGCTAAATTTGAAAAAAATCCCTTCCAGGTGTTCTTGAGATATCGCGTTCACGAGAATGAGACAGACACAAGGTCAGAGTAACTTTTGACCAACAGGTTCTAATAAGTTTATTGTGGAGTTCGAGTGGATGTTTGTGCCTAATTTGAAAAAATCCCTTTAAGGTGTTCTTGCGATATTGAGTTCACGAGAATGAGACAGACACAAGGTCAGAGTAACTCTTGACCAACAGGTTCTAATAAGTTTATTGTGGAGTTCGAGTGGATGTTTGTGCCTAATTTGAAAAAATCCCTTTAAGGTGTTCCTGAGATATTGAGTTCACAAGAATGAGACAGACACAAGGTCAGAGTAACTTTTGACCAACAAATTCTAATCAGTTCATTGTGGAGTCCGAGTGGACGTTTGTGCTAAATTTGAAAAAATCCCTTCCAGGTGTTCTTGAGATATCACATTCACGAGAATGGGATGGACGGACTACCTGAGAACATAATGCCTCCGGCCAAAGCTGTTGCTGGTGCAGAGCATAACAAAGCTTTAGACACTGCATGACTATGATGTGTGACATCTATACAGCTATATTAGAATCCAAGAATGGTATTTCAGTTATGGAAATTATGATTGTTGTATTACAATTGTAATACCCAACAATTTGGGTTACAATTCATTGCATTTTCCATATATGTTTAGCTAACCTTGGACTTTTGACAAACTCCAATGCGACACATTCTCAGTCCTCGTCACAACTCGACATTTGGTCGTGGACTTTCCTTGTCGATATACAACATCCAAGGTACCCTGGGTGTGTTGGTTGTTGACTGTCTGGGACGCCATGTCACAGGAAATGTACACTTTGCATACAGTCTCTTTCAAAATAAACGCACTACGTCAGCACACACCACCGCAACCTGATGCTTTTGTTCCTTCAACAACTCACATTTTGCAAACACAGCACGTGGCCGCATTTAGGCAACAAAATGATGTGCTTGGGGAAAAAAAGAACAGAGTTTGGCTTTAGAATCTTAGGGAAAGTGAACAACGGTCTCCCAGGTGAAAGTTGGTGGTTTTTGGACCTATACACCACCCTCCTGCCCGCCCAACTCCGACTTCAGCCACCTTAACTTTTGTAGTTGTCCCACTGCATTTCCCCCTGACACCGCCAGGCGCTGTTAATGGCAACGGGCCATGTATCATGCCAACGTGAAAGGATGGCTTATTGAGCCGGTGTCTGACGCTGAAAGTCACAGCCTGCTTACATGTGAGCTACTCCTGTGTCAGTAGGTGTCTTTTATACAACACACTGAAAGAGGCTGTGTGAGCGTTGCTGTATCTCATATTTGGATTTTTTTAAAGTACATAAAGAATGAAATATTAATATCTGAGTGTGTTCTTTCACTGACACTGGCTGCAGGCCAGTCAGCTACAACCTGCAGAGGGACACAATCCAGTTCAACACGTCCCAACACCTACTGCTAAAACCTCTCCTTTCTCTTCGGCTCAACACCTCCAATATGCTTCAGTCAAACCAGGCGGTGTGTGGAAATTTGAAAGAAAGAATCAAAGCTCTGGGGACTGAACCAATTAGGTAATAATATCTGTATTTCATATGCACTGGTTGAGCAAATAATGAGGTGAGTTTTCACCGGTCACGAAGCTGTCATTTGATGTAACACCCTGCATTCGATGTAACCTAGAAAGCGGAGGTGGACAGCCTCCAACAAACTGAATCACCACAAGAATGTTCCAGCTATTAGCTATTATGGGATCTGAAGGCGGAGGAAAGGAGTGTGAGAGTGTGCCTACTTGTTCTTGCTACATAGTGAGGACCACAACAGGTTTTTACCAACAGAGTGATGACAGTTTTGCAAAGTGAGGACATTTTAAGGGCCTGTTTGAGGGTTAAGACTTGATTTTAAGGTTCAGATTTAGCATAGGTTAAGGGCTGAGGTTAGGTATTTAGTTCAGGGTTTAGTTCAGACTTTTTCAGATTTTTTTTAATGCAACTCGGTAAGAAATTTAAAACCAGATTACAATAACCAAAACTGAAGAAAACTAAAATTACCGCCTTGGGGTTGTTACACTCACAGTTTACATCCATGTGTGTGAAAACATGGATGCTTCAAACACATCTTGCCCTCGGCCACAAGAAAGATCTAGACAATCAGCACAGTTTCAAGGTGTAACCCATGATTAGTGTCACCGATTCAGTATCTGACGAAATGTCTCCCCTTCTGTTCCTGAGTTAAGACACTGAGAAATGACCAGGAAAGTGTTTTTGAATAACATTATGACGTCTGTCTCGAACGCAATGAGACAGACACAGGTTCATGGTGACCTTGCATCTAATTAGTTCATCCTTGACTCCAAAAATGTTGAACTTTGAAGCACTTCCTTCAAGGTATTCTTGAAATATCACGTTCACGAGAATGAGATGGATGCAAGGTCATGGTAACCTTGACCTTTGGCCACCAAAATCTAATGAGTTCATCCTTGAGTTTGTGTCAAATTTGGAAACATTCACCCTCAAGGCATTCTTGAGATAATGTGTTCACAAGAATGACATGGACGGACAACTCGAAATACATTATGCCTCTGGCATTAAGTTTTGTTTTGCCCAAATGTTAACTGTAACATAAAATATGATTTTTTTTGTGAAATACCTGGAGAGTTTTCTTGGCGATTTTGTGTTTCTCACTCTGCATGTGTGATTCTACTGCCTTGCTTTCTATTGTGCCAAGTTTGAAAAAATGCACAGAGCCTCAAAGGCATCACTTTGTACTGGTTTCAGCCATCTCACAAAACCTCAGTTTAATGGCCAATTTTCATTTGAATTTGCACTCAAACTATGAGTGTTGTTGTTTCCACTATCCTGATCTGTGTGATGCTCATGTGAGAGGCATTCAGTTAATTATTTTATATATTTTACCAATTCTTTTGAGATTTTACAATGCAACATCAGAAAAAAAAGATTCAAAAAATCCAACTTTCCATGTCTGAGCCAAGACTTTTGAATGGTTGATTAAAGACATTTTAATACCAATTGGGCCTTACTTTTACTTTTAAATGAATAAATTCAATGCCTTTTCAGACTTAAGGATCTCTTGGAACCCTGTGGTTGTGATGGTTAAGGTTAGGAGTAGGGTTAGGGTAAGGGGCTCAGGCAATGGCTCTCAACCTTTTTCCTCAAGGGTACCCTTTTCTATCATTAGGTAAACTGACATTCCCTGACTAAGTGACATAGTTTAAGAATATTTTATATTATATTCAATGCGTAACAATAACAGTACAGAGCAGCTGATAAACTGTACAATCAACCCAAAAAGTGAACACAGTAACTGCAGGAAGTTTGAGTAAAATGACTGATTTGGATATATTTTTAGTAGATTTCCTCAAATTTAGTTTTTTCTTCTCATTGACACTTGGCCATTTTTGTAATTGTTGTTGTTTTGACTGTGTACTTTTCTAATGCAGGGGGAGGCTGTTCAGCAGGGGGAGGCGCTGTGATTAAAACTTGTGTTCAGGTCTTCATCATACATTTCTCCTGTGATTATTTATCCATACTTTAAAAATAAGTTTATACTAGTCCATACCCATTGAGTGCACAGTTGCCCACGTACAGTTTCACGTGGTGTGTGTTTGGGATACAGGTCATAGGAAATTGCAAATAGTCAACTGAACCCATTAAGCAATGTATTCAGACAGAGTTTTTGTGAATTTGATAGTACGATTGCAGCCACATCGATGTCGCATTTTAGCCATTTTTAAGCATTTTTCTGTTGTTATAGCGCCACCCAGTTGCCAATTAGAGTTAAATTTCTCCAGTCACCTTGAGGCGTCCTGTTCTACATATCTACCAAGTTTAGTAAAAATCCATATGGCGGTTAGGCCTAGATAAGAAATGAGCTCTCTAGCGCCCCCATTTTGT
>NC_065506.1:46284640-46313661 GCF_006386435.1 Epinephelus moara | reverse complement strand
CTCCCATGACCCTCTACCACTGTGCCAAATTTCACATGGATTGACCAAGTCAGTGAGGAGAAAAACGTGGAACAGACACACAGACAGAGTTTTCGCCATTATATAGTACCGGTAAGTTATTTTCCTTATTTATTTTCTCTAAAATCCAGACGGCCTTGTGACCCTGTGAAGCTTTGGCGACCCTGAGAGGGGGTCCAGACCTGCAGGTTGGGAACCACTAGGCCAAGGAATGATTTATGTCAGTGGGGGTCCTCACAAAGACAGCAGTACAGGGATGTGTGTGTGTGTGTGTGTGTGTGTGTGTGTGTGTGTGTGTCAGGCGGTGCGGCTGAGAAGGTTGAGAGATGAATGCAAATATTTGGTTGCTAACAGTGATCAGACGCACATGTCAGGCCATCATGAGCGGTGGGAACGAGCCGGGGGAAGCAGAGCAGAGCAGATAAAAGGAGAGGATGAAGAATCAAGTCGGCTCAAACAGGTCGGATGAGACTAACAGGCACAGAATTCATATAGCAGTCATCAGGGCAATAGTTTGTGTAATGGATGTCCAGCTTCAGTCTGACGCTTCACCGGAGCGTCTTGCATGGCCGTCAACTACTGTGCCGCACTGATCAGACCAGATAATAGGCTGCATATGTAGCTGCGCTGACTTGAAACAATCTTTTGTTAGTAATGCCTCGAGGCGCCAGTTGGAGGCTCGCGCTCCTCACGTCAATCCAAACGAGTGACGGCGACGGTTACAGGTGTGTCGCTGCTTCTTCCCTCACCTGTTTAAGATGTCCTGGCCTTCACGGGGAGTTCAAACAACCTACCAAAAAGTTACGAGGGCAGAGAGCCGAGCTTGAGGAGGAAGAGGAGCGTGAGAGTAAAAGAACGGACGTCCAGACTTATTCTGAAGGGACTTTTAAAGGAAACGACTTCGACAGTGTGAAGAACAGTNAAATGTGCTTTATAAATAAAGTTTGAGTTGAGTTGAGTTGAGTTTTGAACTTTAAAGCATTACGGTGTGCTAACAATGCATGGAGAGTTGTGCCTGAATGCATCATGGCTGTCGTTATAAACAGGCAGCCAGTGGGAAAAATACATTGCCTGTGCAGTGCATTAGCATTAAGCAGTTAGTATGGAATATAAACAAACAGCTATTTCCCATGAACTGCTTCACTTGCAAGGACAGGCGGAATAACAAACTACTGAAATGCCCCCTTTGATCAGACTTGTTTGTTTTAGGAGCAATTGTATTTGCCTCTCTGAAAGACCCTAAATCCGTCCTAATGGAAGAGCTCCTTGGTCAGAGACTGATATTGACTTTCCTCTGTTGAGAAAAACTCATCAGTCAGTGCACTGCAATTTTCATGTCACAGCTCCACGGCAGGTACTGTATCTCCGTGTGATCACTCGCCACTTAATAATGAAAAGCAGAATAAGAGGGGAAAACATTCAATCTCCAACATAACTGGCGCAGAAGGCCCAACACAGAAGAGGCAATTTAGTTACACATCTCAATCTGTCACTGTGCACATTAGCAGCGCTGCCAAAGAGACAGAAGTCAGTAAGTGGACAAGAACCATGTTTACTGCTTTCCAGTGCTGCTTTTTGTAAGAAGAAAAATCAAACCAACTACACTGCTAAAAAAACATTAAGGGAACACTTAAATCCCACGTCAGATGAACGAATGTTTCAAGTTGAAAATCTTTACCGATGTACCTTGTATAATTTGATGAGGATAAAATGACATAACAACGGTCAGTGGAAACAAACATCATCAACCCACTGAGGGCTGGATTCAAAATCACACCAAAAATCAAAGTAAAAAATTGAAATCACAGGCGGATCCAACTTGTGAGAGGGCCAGTTAATGGCATTAACGCCTTCGTCATCCAGGAAATGCCCACACACTCTGGACACATGAGGCCAGGCACTGTCCTGCACCAAGAGGAACCCAGGGCCCTCTGCACCAGGAGGAACCCAGGGCCGACTGCACCAGGAGGAACCCAGGGCCCGCTGCACCAGGAGGAACCCAGGGGTAAGGTCTGACAATCACTCTGAGAATTTAATTCTGGTCCCTAACAGTTTTGTTGGCTATGACATGGAGGTCTGTGCCACCCTCCAAGGATATGCCTCCCCAGACCATCACTGACCCACCACCAAACCAGTCATGCTGGATGATGTCACAGACATAACTGTCACATGTGCTCAGTGTGAACCTGCTCTCATCTGTGAGGAGAACGGGGCGCCATTGGCAAATCTGCCAATTCTGGTGTTCTCTGGTGAATGATGGAGCTGCACGGTGCTGGGCTGTGAGCACAGGTCCAACTAGAGGATGCTGGGCCCTCATCCCACCCTCATGGACTCTGTTTCTGACAGTTTGGTCAGAAACATGCACACCAGTCTGGGACCTTGTTCGTTACCAGTGTTTGGCTCAGATTATCAGGTAAAGTGAGAGAACCAGTCTTAAACCTCCTGAACTACTCACAGACTCATCTGGGCAGCTCTGAAAAATTCAAATTTGTTGATATCTAGGATTTCAAATCTGGATGATTACAGTTATCAGTACGGCACAGCTGACGGTGTTGTCAAGCAACTGTAAACATTCCAGCCCTCAAGGCTGACGTTAGTTATCACGCTACTGTTGACAGATATTAAAGGTGACTGTTAAAATCTCACCTCCAATTCTCAAAGAAGAATAGAAAACCCAGGTTGACTGTGTCTCACCAACAATTTCCAGACTTCTTAAGCCCTCTTTAGTACCTTAGTCTATTGTTTTTCTTACTGCAAAGCATTATCAACACTACAGCAAGTTGTCTCCGTTTTGTTTACATCTGCTTCCCCAAAAGATCACGTCAGGTGGTGCATTCATTCTCCCTTTGGCACTTTAATCTCAATAATAACCTCTTGTGTGTGATGCGCCATCATTTTAAAATCTTGCAGTCTGTGCATGTCTTGGTGAAGTGTCCCCTCATATGCATGATGCAACCTGATTTCAACATCAGTTAGGATTTTAAAACTCTGGTAGTCTGAGCCCGGCTTAACTTTAGTTGCCACGGGCAGATACTGAGGAGAGGGAGATCTTCTTTTTAAATTGTGTGTAAAATTAAAAAAATTGTCATTGGATGTAATTTGACTTTTGCAGAATCGTCCAATATTGACATTTTTGTCTGGCCACAGGGTTGACTTTTTCCTCATAAAGGGCTTTTAAATTTCAATTCATGGCTTTATTAATGGTTAATAAATCATACTAATGCAATATACTATAAAACTTATATTAGTAACCCAGGCTATTATGTGCTTAAATCACTAAACTCAACAGGCATCTACATGGGACACGCTTTTAATTCCTTTCACACAAAACTGTTGCTCAGCAAAGATCAGGAAGTACAATCAAATTAATTGTTTATGTGAACCAGTATGAATATTACTTGAATAAAAATTAGGCTTTGAATGACATATCAATTATGTGTTATGTTATAACACTTGCTTCACGGCACCCAAGGATAACAGCACCTGGCATATTGACACAACACCACTTTATCCTGTTAAAACAATACTCACAACTTGGATTCATTTTTATGAAAAACACTTAAGATTCTTTTGATCCGTGGACCTTTATGGACTAAAAGAATATAAATAACTTACCGGGTAATCAAGGAATGGACACATATTTTGACTTTACAACAACTTTAAAGGAGAAGGGAGTAAATCTGAATTACTTACTGTCTTCTCTGGCGCTCATGGCTTCAGTAAAATGAAATCAACCGAGCTGACGACGTGCAGCATCTCCACATTGTCAAAACTTAAAACATTTATATTTGTATACACAATCTAAGCGGCTAACTAATGTTAGCTCAAGTGTGTATAGTCAACAATCCGGTTTTAGACATCCAAAGAATTCTATAAAAATATCTGCTTGGCAACCAGACCAGGTGTCTAATCGAGACAGGCCTTTATTTGTCCAAATGCGTAGCTACACCAGGCTCATAAAGGACACTGGGCTTTTAATTGAAGTTTTATAGTAAATCAGTTACAAGCCGTTCATTAGAACATTTTGGTTGTCACATCAAGGATATTCCCCTTTTGCTGTTGTTTCTCTTCCTCATTAAGGAGCCTGTGAGCATGTCACTTTGAGTCCCCCACTACACTCATGTAACACAATCTGCATCACAGAGTTTATCCTATGCACCCGCTTAATCACGGCAGCGTACTGAGTAAGTCTCCATGATTAAAAGGGTGTGTGTTTGTTTGAAGTATATGGCCTTTAAAGTATGCGTGTTACCACTATTGCTAAACTTGCATAAGCACACACACACACACACACACACACACACCCCCCATTTAGCCCCATTATTCCTTCCCAGTGCGGCTGCCGTGAGTTATCTGGTCCGGCAGCTGGTACTGGGGGAGCACATAGAGGATAATGGAACGTCCGATGAGACGCTGCAGCCGGGGCTGAAAGTCGGCAGACCACACCAGCTCCACAGCCACAGCTCCACAAAGCACTTTAGAGAGCGGGCAGGGACCCACATCGCAGAGAGGACGGCAGCAGCATAAGAATCAGGCCAGAAGATTGCCAGAGTGATTCCACAAGCCGGCGGAGAAAACGAGGAGGTTGGAAGTGAAGCAGCTTCTGTTAAGGTGCTACTGAGGAAGATATTAAACTCCTGATTGCTACAGTGGAACTGTTCAGCTCACACAGAAGTGAACTACAGACCAAAAGACTGAATGGCATGAATAAGTGCATTAAAGCAAAGAAAGGTGGTGATTAAAATAAAAGGGCATCGAGTATACTTCCACTGGCTGGTCTGAAGGTTACAGAGATAGAAAAGAACAAAACATAAAAGAAATCCCTTTTCTGAAAAAAGTGTAAGTGTGCACAGAGCAGGGTATGAAAATAACATCATTAATGACATCAGTGAAAGCAGAGTAAGAAAATTATCGATGTGCATTCCTGCTCAAAACCAAACTGTAACCAAACACTACACGTATCCCCGGAATGATCAGGTGTTTGTATCCCAGTTATGTGTTTGCTAGGGATGCACCAATATGGATTTCTTCAACCTATACCAATAATTACCTGCTTCTCATGGCCGATATCCAATAATTTACATTTTTGTATTTTAAAAAGAAATTACATATTTTGCCCTCTAGACAGCGTGCTGCATTTGTTGTTGCTCTTCTTCTCTGTGTTAACTGGCAGCTCACAAACCACGTTTAAAGGTACATGTATCGTTACTCACTGCATCGGGTGTTTAGATGCAGCCCGTATTAAGTCAAAGAAGGCAGTTTTGTGAAACCCAGGTGTGCCGGCTTAACAAATCCTCATACAATGGTTTGTGTAATATCTTACAAATTAGCACCTCACAAATGGTGTTGTCATGTTACTTACTTAACATAAAGTTAGCACTTAATGTAAAGTTATGTAGGTTTGGTTTAGGAAAATAAACATGGTGATGACATTCCTTAAAATAACTCAAAGAGCATCTGGTTTCACACTAGACAAGAACACCAGTCTCCTGGGGGAAAGTCCTGTGATGTTTGACCCATCCACCACCCCAAACTGCCTCCTTACGCTGACTTTCGCTCTTTATACTACTTCCTTCTTTACTACTGTCAGTACATTAGTCATGTGATGGCAACCTCCCCAGTTACATGGGTTATAAACCTCTGTTGATTTTAAATCAGTTTATTTACTTATTCATTTTTTTTAGCTGTGAAGCCAAATGTATTAATGAACTGTATGAAATATATCATCAATCTGCTGTAGTATCCCAGCTTTACATTCAGACTAGAAAATCATAAAGCAAAATAAACTCTGCTCTCTGCAGTGTATTTTCTGGGAGGTAGGTTATGTTGCAAAACAAATGTACTTATTTCAAACCAAACCATAATCTCTTTTTGAAACCTAACCTTGAAACCTAACCAAGTAGTTTTTTTGCCCTGTGCATTGCTATGAGATGCAGAGAGACGTGACAAATTTGCTGTATTTGACGGCCAGGGAGTGAGAACAGGCTGGTGTCTCCTTAACTCATTGACTTATCACTCTTATTGGCATAGTTCCCAGGTACAAAGAGTGCAAAAGCTATCACAAAGAAGTCCATAATCCACCTTACATCCATCTCTACTGTGAAGAATATACACATCAGGCCACCACAAGTGTGACGCCATCTTGGAGGTAAGAATTATAAATGATCGCGAAGGCCCAGCCTGGACTACACAGAGGTTCGTCAGTAAAAGCCATTAACTGGATGATCAACAATATTATGATCTACATACTGAAATGAAAGTGAAAGTCTGAAAGTCTCACGCCTCAGTTTGTGTCACCCCGGGTGAATTTGCATCTAATTTCCAGTGTCTGTTGATGCAGTTGCTCTATAATTTGCCTTGCGTTCTGTCTGAGCACACCTGGACACTGATATGGTTGCTCTCACTTCCTGTCGATACCAAACCGTCATGATGAATTGAGTAGAATCCAACAGGTCCGATCTAAAGTGGATCCATCCTCTCCTGCTGAAGGAGCTCAGTTAGTGCAGAAATAACAGATCTGCTGGACGTCACAACCTGGATACTGTCACAATCCTGCTGAATAACCAGGTTCCTTTATATTTCCATATAAACTCCACATCCTGGATATGATCAAAACCAGGGTCAGACTCAAAGAGGGATACTCCTGCTTATGTAACTGTGCTAAAATGATTTCAATATGACCAAAGGCTATGAGCAGGCAACGGACAGAGTCACAGGACATCTTTAACTCCTCCTAATGAAGTTACACACACACACACACACACACACACACACACACACACACACAAAGACAGTGAGGACAAATCTATTTATTAAGCACTGTTGACTTAAGTCTGTATTTTCAGTAGCATAATAAGTAAGCTCGCTGTGGCCAGGACACACTGTAATGGAACACTGTGGTGTGGCAGTGATGAGGTTACTGCAGTGCAGTCCAGGTACGCAGCAGCATTAAATAAAATCATGTGAACGTCTGGAAGTCCAGAGGTGGCTGCAATTTTTAGATTGTACCATGAATTAACATATTGTATACATTTTTACACCACCATATCTGGAAGTTAAACTCCTGAATCTATTTTTTAAATTCAAATATAAATTAAAGCTGTAGACTTGAAACTTGGACTCCAGTCAGATTCTGTTCGGAAAAATTAAGATTCTGACTTGAAACCTGCGTCTACTGCGTTCAACATGACCTCATACAACAGTTTGTATGATTTTTTAAGAATCAGTACCTCTACCGGTAGGTTAGGTTTAGTGAAAGAATAAAGAAAAAGAATTTGGGTGTTCAGCACTTAACGTAACTTGACATGACTTTAAGTAACTTAAAATAACTCAGCACTGACCTTTGGTTTCACACGAGACAGAAACACTGGTCTGCTGACTTAAAGTCCTGTGTTTGTTTGATCTATCCACCACCCTGACCGTGTCTCTATGTGGACTCCATTGCTCTTCATGTGACCTGACTTCTTCCTTTGCTCCTCTCATATGACGTAAATGTTCAAACAGTGAGTGAGAACAGTTAATATTTTTCTTTGAATGCTGCTACAACTTATAGCTGATCTGCTAAACAACTGCTAAAAAGACTGTTTGAAATTACTGTAACACAGTGGTTCCTAACTGGTGGGTCAAGGGTTCATTCTGAATGGACCGCAATGGACTTGAAAACATGTCAAGTTTGTGAAAAACAGTCTTTGTTAGTGTTGCACGGTATACTGGTACTAAAATAGTACCGCGGTACTAGAGTATTCCAAACGGTACTATACTGCATTTGGAAAATACCGGTACTTTGAAATTGATTCAATTCATTAAGTAAGTTAATTTATTTTACTAATTTATGCACACAAATGCCTTTCTTGTTCCTATTGGAGCACAGATTGCACAAGTGGTGTGTATGACAACACCTGTATCAACATTCGCAGCTGGCGCATGTGAAAAAAGACAAGAGAAAGTCTGCCTCGCAAAGGGAGACAACACGAGACAACACAAACTTGGTGGAACATTTGAGCAACCAAACCGTGACATCCGTACCGAGGTACTTACCGAACCATGATTTTTTTGGTACCGTTACACCCCTACTATTTATTGTTCTAAAGGTTTGTATCCAAAAGGACTTTTCCTTAGGAAAAGTACCGAAGAGTATCGAAAAGTATCGAAATTCATATTGGTATTGGTACAGAAACAAAGATTTTGGTATCGTGACAACACTACTCTTTGTCTTTAAGTACAGTGAATTTCCGGCACAAAGATTTTACTTTGAAGTGCCGTTTCCTGCTGTAGAGTGAATGACTAATGAACAGCTACTTGACAGAGACAGCAAACTACATGGCCAAACACAAGTATGATGCTGAACTAATCACTAAAGACAAATCTGGACTCTATGGCTGGACCAGTTGGGAACCACTGCTGTAACCACCTGCGTGTAACAGCCCATGTGTCTTGTAAACATCAACCAGGACACAGTGCTTCATAATCCTCAGATTGCAAATCTAATGATTAAATCTGAAGCCAAACCTTGTTTGTTAAGTTGAGTACAGCATGATATGTCTGTGTAATACCAATTCGAGAGTCTGGTCTTGGTCCGGCTGTTTTGGCGCACATCCGAGTGCGACTGCTGTGTACCCACCTGCCCAAAAGAACCACACTTAGGGGGCAAACTAATTTGCGTTCGATTGAACCAAACCAAACAGGGCAGGTGTGAAAGCACCCTGAGAGCTGTGTTTGGATCTAAACCACAGGCAGTGATGTGTAGAGAGACTACAGTGTTCCTCATCATGTTTTTTATTTGCACAGTCCCACTTTTGTTTTATTGTCCTCACTGAACTATGTGACTCATGCAGATGCTCTGATTCACTGTTTGAAGCATTAAGTGACCTGTTTCTATTAGGAAGACGTATTGGTTTGATTATGTCCATTGTTTTCTCGTATTTTCTTCTTCTCCTATCAGCATTGATAGACCGGAAACATTTACTTTTTGACTTACATGTCACGATTCAAAGACTCAAGACTTGACTCAGACTTTGAAGACTTAAAAACAGCTCTGACATAAACACATAAAAAACAGATAATCTCTTTGAATCCAAAGATAATCCCTGCTGATGGAAACAGGGCGTTTGAATCCCAGCAGATTCTGTGACCTTCTGAGAGCTGCATGTCTTTTTTGGCAATTGTTGGCTGATGGGGACTGAACAGTCAGAGCTAATTAAATTGTACAAGAGAAAATACACAAGAGGAAGCGAGGGAACGAGAAAAAAAAACGAGGAAAAGAGGAGGGTAAAAATAACAGCACACAAAAATAGTCTTTGAGAGGAAGCAATCACTCCTTATTATGGAGCATACCACTGTGAGACGGGGGTGGCAGAGAGTTGGACAGCAAAACTGACAAAGGCACAGAGAGAAAGAGAGGAGTGGAAAAGGGCACAAGACAGTGGTTTAAAAAGATTAAACTTTAAGCTTTAACTGTAACTTTAACCTAAATAACTCACTATTAGAACTGGTACTTTTTATTGGAATTGGAATTACATCAAACTAAAACCATAGTTAAACCTAACTTTTTGAAAGTGGATAGACTTAGTTTAGGGGTGGAGGTTATCCACTACATCACAGGACATGTAGAGAGGATACATTTTAGTAAATGTCATTAAATGTAAATTAAAAGCTCTTCTGTGGGGTTAGAAAGTTCTGCAAAAACCTGGTGCCACAACCCCACCACATACAGGCTGTTCTCATGCACTGTTCATATGTACACCTATAAAAAGTTATGCATGAGAACTTGCAGTCCTCACGTAATCGTGAAGGCTGCGATCATGCGATGAATGCGCTGACTTGAATAAAGAAGCAGGCAGTATGAAGAGAAATCTGCATAAAGAGACAGGTTCAGGTAATTGATGGGTCAATCAAACACACGACTTTCCCCCAAGAGACCGGTGTTTGTGTCCTGTGTGAAACCAAGTAAACTTTAGCACTATTCGGGCGGGATTACTTTTACATGGGCACGTGGGGTAATGTCACTTTACCACAGGACGTCAGTAATATTAATGGCCGATTCGCACGGGATAAGAAATATCAGTAAAACTACTACAAGTGGGAGGGGTAAATCCATTCACGCACCGCCGTGCCCTCCTGCCGTCATGTGCGTATGATAGGGCTGTCAAAAGCACCATGAAATTGAGTTCGAATATTTTCGAATTAATTTAGTAGAGTTCGAATAATATTAGAATTTATTATTATTATTATTATTATTTGTTTTTTTTGTTTTTTTACAAAAAAAATAAAAAAACTCCACAAAAAATAACATGCTTATTGCTGATGCAATATGAACACCCGTTCTAACCTCACTGAGGTTCCAGGTATGATCAACTTCTGTCTCGCTATCTGAGCAATGTTTGGATACTTCAGTGCGTAGTTTTCCACCACAAGAGTGGATCCTGGCCGGCTCGTAGTGGTGTCTCATTCTGGTAACGTTTCATCTCTTCTTCAAAAAGGGTAGGCAGGGAGGCAGCAGGTGCAACACTCTCCCTGTCTGTCTCCCCGAACAGGTCACACATCGCGGACAGCGCAGTGGGTGGTGTTGGTGCAGCGGGCTCCTCCATCGGCGCCTCTCCCTCCGTCGCTGCGTCCCTCTCTGGCCCGGCTTGTGCGCGAGCCATCTCCGCCCAAACGGGATTCGCCGTGATATTCAACATTATTGATAGTATTAATTAATTATTAATGATATTTGAATTATCAAATTTAGATTCGAACTTGTAAAAAAATATATATATTCGAATATATTTCTAACTTCGATTTTTTTTTTTTGACAGCCCTAACACACATATTTACTGCTGGTCTATTCGCACGGTATTAGTATTACCTGAGGTAATTGTCCGGGACCCTTTTACAGAAGGTAAAATTCGCGGTAATCTTTACTGACATCGTGCGGTAATGATTACTGACATGGCACATTCGGACGGGACTAAAATCTCTGGTAATTATTACTTTACCCCACGTACCTATGTAAAACTAATCCCGTCAATGTGTTGACGTTCAGCCATGATTGTGCTCCTAAACCTAACTGGTAGGGGCGCTGATTTGTGCGGCGCTAATTAATTAGAAGTCATATGAACCATGGTGTGTGCATTTTCATAAGATATCATGCATGCTTGACCTCACCACACCCAAGTAGATTTAGCTGCTTGACCAAATTAACTAAACCTGAACTGCAGAGGTGACAAATCAGAAAACATTCATGTGAGTCATTTCTGCAGGTGCTATTTTGTCGTTTCGGTGTGCAGATGATACAACAATATTCCACATGCCCACGGTGAGGTATTTCTGAATTTGAGTTGACAAAACTTGCCAGTCTCTCAGTCTGAGATGTGTGCTGTGTGTGAGCAGCTATAGGCTGTCAGCTGTGAGCTGTGCAGCTGTGGCCTCTGGGCCATGCAGAGCTGTGGAGGAGGTCTCGCCCTGACAGAAGGATTTAGGAGGGTCAAGTGGAAGGCAGTTAATTGGTCTCGTCTGGCAGAGTGACCAGTATCCCCCATCACAGCGCACACACACACACACACACACACACACACACACACACAGGTACAGCCTGCCCCCAGCTCAGTCCCATCTCCACAACTGTGCTTCAATTAGTAGTGAAGTTGTACTTGCTGCCAACTCACATTAACATGTGTGCACAGTGGTTCACACACATACACACACACACACACACACACACACACACACACATATATATGTCAACCCACACTCACACAGAATCTCTGGGGGAAGGGGGCAGGAAGTTGCCCCAAAGCTGAAAGAAAGCAAATGTGTCCCACTAAACAGTCCAGTATTTCAGGGTTAAATGTGGCTGACACACTGTTAACCAACAGGAGTAATCTCACCAGCTGAGTGTCTGTTTCCTTTACTCACAAAGAATCCATGTTTGAATCATATCACAACAGAAATGCACATCAAATGGAAAGCCTACGGGCCATCATTGACACACTCAACTTTAGACAATGGTACTCTTGAAATACAGCAGCCCAGCCGCCAGAATAAAATGTTGGCATTGTACATTTCTGCAAACCATGGATATGTTACATGTGTCATATCTCATCAGCTTATCTGGGACCAGGTCACAGGGGCAGCAGACTGAGCAAAGTACTCTAGATGTCCTTCTCCCCAGCAACACACTCCACCTCCTCCTGGGCTTCCTTTCAGTAGGATGTGCCCAGAACACCTCTTACAGGAGGCACCTAGGAGGATCCTGATCAGACGCCTGAACCACCTCAACTGACCCCTTTCAACGTGAAGGAGCATCGGCTGTACTCCGAGCTCCCTCCTGATGTCTGAGCTCCTCACCTCATCTCTAAGGCTGAGCCCAGCCACCCCACGGAGGAGACTCCCTTCGGGTGCTTGTATCCTCGATCTCATTCTTTCGGTCACTACCCAAAACGTAGATAGACCAGTAAATCGAAAGCTTCGCCTTCCAGCTCAGCTCCCTCTTTACTACGACAGTCAGTTGCAGCGCCTGAAACACTGCACCAAACTGCCTGTCAATCTCACGCTCCATTTTACCCTCACTTGTGCATCCAAGATACTTGAACTCCTTTGCTTTGGGCAGTAACTGTCTCCCAACACAGAGGAGGCAATCCACTGTTTGCCAGCAGAGAACCATGGCCTCAGATTTGGAGGTGCTGACTCTCATCCCTACTGCTTCACACTCGGCTGCAAACCGCCCCACTTGTAGCTAAAATATAGGCCTATATTAATGAAGGTTCATTAGTACAGTTTTGTATTTCTCTGTAATGTAGCACAGTGTTAACAATGTTACTGATACTATTCTTTCTCACACCTTCAACTCAAACCACCAAAATATATAATTTAATGATCAAATTAATATCGTAAACATGTGAGCGACTAGACAACTAATGACCCTAAATGACGACTATTGGTTGACTAGGAAAATTTTTAGTCAGGGGCAGCTCTAATTATATTATATTTTTACAGATAATTATGTATTTAATCACACGCATGACCTCAGCATGCTATAATCCCTGCTAAGTACCCCAATGTGGTAGTTAATTCTCTTTAAATCCTACCACACTCTATATGCCTTGAAGCAACACATACACATGCAGTTCTGTATGTTATAAAGTTATTTCATCATACTTATTATTATCACTGGAGGCACAGTCAGAAAGCAGTGTCCAGCCTCAGTCTGAGTGATCTTGTGGGTTTTTTTTAAGAGAGCACAACTGCCGCTGGAAAAATTATATGAAATGAGGAAAAAAAACAAAAAAAAAACAGAGGCTCTACTTTGCATTAACTCAGGTCTTTCTAGCGGATGAAGAACATTTAGTATGTATTTAAAATGTAATTACTGTAACTCCCACAGGGGGAGGAGAACTGCCAGGAGGACATTCACGGAAGGAAATTAATATCAGTTTTTCCCATAGGTACATCATGTATTTGTCAGAGTAATTACACTCCCCAAGCAAAGATATGAATTAATTAAAGCCATTTGAAGGAAATTCATGTTTTGGCCATCTGGGAACGGTCAGGAACTGTACTCCCAGCCCCGTCTTTTAACCTCACACAGCCACTGAAAGATATTTTACAGAGGACTCTATATTTAGCGTGTTTTCCATTAAACACTGCATAATGATTCTTCTTAAATGGAACTCGATACCTCAGTTCATCACTAGTGTGCCGAATGTGTCAGCGCCAAAGGTCTACTTCTGAGCAACTGACATTAAGGAAAATAAACTTTGGATGAATTAGAAGTAGAGTGAACAGACAGATGGAGCAGCTTTTGAATGATTATGTGTTGTTAGGAGGCTGTGGAAGGTTGATGTAAGCCACTGTAATGTAGGATTATGTAGAGTCAAAAGCTACAATCCCTCTGGCCAACTTTCTCCTGAATTACCCTGCTATAACTTCATACCATAAATCCAACATTTTTTACCATTCAGCAAGGTAGTGTACTGACTGAGGCCCCTGACTGTGGTGCCCCTAATAGATATGGATATTAAACATTATGATGTTAAAAGTTTGTTAGTTACTTTAAATTTCCAGGCAATGGCGAACATTTGACCAATCCATCAAGGAATTTCAAGACATATGATTATATCAAACATCAGAAATAAAACAAGGTAACAGATGAAAAAACACAAGAACACTATCAATCATGTCATTATATTGCACCGCCCAACCCAGTCTCACTACGAAGTCATCAAAATCCGGCACTTGGGCAGTGACTTCCGGCACCAGACACCAACGAAAAAGTCGGCCTTTCACATTCGCATGATAGGCGGCCGGTTGCGTTTGTTCTTGAGGTATTGCCTTCACAAGAATGAGACAGACAAGGTCACAGTGACCTTTGTCCACCAAAATCCAATCAGTTCATTGTTGAGTCCATGGGAACGTTGATGTCAAATTTGAACAAATTCCCTCAGGCCTTCTTGACACATTGCGTTCATGAGAATAGACGTACTGACAGGGAACCCAGGAACATAATGCCTCCCAACCCGGTCTCACTCTGAAGTCATCGAAAACCGGCACTTGGTCAGACACCGACGAAAAAGTTCACATCAGCATGATTTGTGGCCGGTTGCTGTTTTTGTGAACCAGTGCCAGGCAGCATCAGGGTGAAACACGGCAGGACAGTAACAAAAGTTGAGGCAGCGGAAGTCCAAGTAGGGTGGATGGGAGAGGTGGCAGATGGATCCAACAACCACCGACTTTCACCTGTGAGGCCGGTGTTCACTTCCTGTAAGATTGTAAAGCCAAACCCTGTTTTTTTCCCCGAAACCCAACCATGTGCTCATGTTGGCTAAATGTAACCATGCGCTTTTGTTGCTGAAGGACCGAAACATCAATTTGCAGTGTTGTACCAATGTAGTGATTTCATTTTGAAAGAGACTGTATGTTAACTGTACATTTCCTGTGAAAACAGAAGTGTATTTGGAAACAGACAATGCATGTAACAGGCTGAACTTGACACGGCGTCCCAGAATGTCAACAACCAACACACCCAGGGTGCCTTGCACATCGTATCTGGACATGGAAATTCCATGACCAAATGTCGATATGTGATGAGGAGAGAGTGAGAATGTGCTGTACTGTCAACAGGTTCTGAAGTAGCAGGTCGTTATTTAATATCTAAAAAATTTTCTAACATTGTCTTCCAGAACCATCCTGGGAAGGCTGCAATGTTACGTCTTAACATACTGTATAATGTCTATTTCAGAAAAGAATTTATTCTCCATTTCCATACTGTAAATATACAGTAAGAACCCGACCTCAACTGAGCACAGAAGAGAACTATGTTTGTCAGATAAACTATATACAAAATCTGGCACAGCTGTAACCACAGCATGACCTTATAAAGTTGATGTGGTGAACATGGTAACACACATTTGCCCATTTAGTCAGCCAGCAGAAACAAAACAACATTATCACAAAGCCTCTAAGTCACATAATTTCTTTCCTATTAACTCTGTTTTGGTCTCCACCAACTACTGAGAAAATCTGTCTGTTTAGCTTCTTAATGCTCCACTGGGATTATCAGCTTGCCTCTAACTGTGACTGTTATTTGGTGCTGAGCAAATTGTTCTCAGCTACCTGCATGGTGTCTAAGAGCCACGAGACAGAACCAGACAGTAAAGTACAATACCTCCTAATGAAATGCAAGTGAGTAAAACTATCAATCTGAGTGTTATTACCTCAAAATTGCACATAAATGCAGTAAATGTACTTAATTGCCTCCACGACTGGAAAAGTCAGCAGGTCATGTCAGGGGAGCCGAGGAAAAACCAAACTAAATGGTTGCAGTCCATGGAGATCAGTAACCTTAATATCATAAGGAATACCTAAGGCCCCTAAATCACTAAGTCTGGCCCTGATTTTAGGGATACTGGCACAATTACACTGTGTTTTAAAACAATTACAACACAACATAACCATTAGGAAATAAATCTTTTAAGAGGAGCGCAGCACTGAGTATTTTGAGAAAGGTCAGCACAATGAAACTGTTAAAACCTCTGGGCTGGACATTCAGTAATACTGCTCCCTGTCCCCAACTGTATATTGCATTATTTTCTAGAGAGGTGCCAACATTTTATCATCACCATATGAACCGCAGTGAAAGCAGACAACAAATAAACTGTCTTAACAGATGGGTGAGAGGGGGAGGGGGAGCTCTGCTGGCTGAGCCTGCCAAACTACGTCTGCAAAAACACTCAATGGGTCGTTGTGTCGCAGAGCCGGTCGCTAAGCGAGGTTCTCCTGTCCTCAGAGCGTCCAGTGGTAAACACAACAGCGCGTAACCATGGTTTCTGGAAAAGGTAGTGGAGCGGCCAGATCAGGTGGATGTGTTACAGGGGAAGTAATAGGGAGATGGAAACAGATCCAGGTGGAGCTCCCTGGTGTAAAGACTACTGTAGCCCAGTTCTGTGTTACTAATCAAGTGTCCTAGATCCAGTCCACTCCTGCTCTGTTACACAGTGCTCTTTGTATATCCAAAAACTACTACATACAAAATGTATTTCAGTTTGTAATAATGCCTTGAAATATTCAAAACACCTCTCAACACAACAAACCATGACCTTCAGAATGACCATAAAACTGAATCATAAAGCATCGGCTGCATATTTGTATAAACCATAGTTGGTCTTTTGAGTCAGAATTGTACTGATATACATAAAATAAAACAGGACAGTGGATAATACATAGATAGTCAATGATCCTCCTTTCAAGGAAAAAAACTTAATTTACAACTCCTACGATTTTAACTCACTCATCAGTACAGGAATTATGATAATTGCATGAATTATCTAGAACTAATGCCCAGGAGTTGTACGCCTCCGCAAACCAGTCAAGTTAGTTTTCATCCATGTTTATTCAGACTCAAATGTAGCTATTAATGCTGGCAATGTTTCAAATATAGATGTTGCTGCAAAGAAGAAACATATTCTAAGACACTGATGCAGTGGTCTTTGGTATTCCTGAGTTATGATGTTAAATAATGACCAGAAAAGAGTTTTTGCAGAACATAATGATGTCACAAGCTCTTTTTAAATAGGAATTGTCCAAATTTGCAGGAAAGCCCAATCAGTCTTCTTTCAGCATTGGCAGTATAAAAACAAAATTGGGGAGTGCAGCAAAATGCCGCCTGCCTACTTTTGTTTATACAGAATGNAACATATTCTAAGACACTGATGCAGCACACACATCTTCAGTCTGGCAGCAGTGAAGATCTCAACTATCAGCACAGTATCAAGGTGGACACCCAAGATTAGTGTCACCGATTCAGTATCCGACCATATTGTTCTTTGGTATCAGTATGGTATTTTATTTTTTCGCTTTGGTATTTGCCGCCTACCTACTTTTGTTCATACAGAATGCGCCTTTTTCGGGGCAATGGGGGGCGTGAGCAAGTAACAAAACGTGTAGCTCAGCATGTGACATAAACAGTGACGTACTCCGAGGGAAGCCAAGGCTGGTCAGTCCTTCTGCGATTCTCTCATAAGTCGGCCCGTTCTTCACCGCCCCCGTCATTTGACAGTTAACGGCCTCTTCGTTTGCGAGGGCAAGGAGGGCGCGCAATTCCTTGTCTCCCCAGTTGCTCATCTTTACAGTGTCTGTCAGGTTTGTGTTTCCCTCTTGCTACTAGCTGCTCGCTAATTCCTGCTATCAGCTGTTTCCTGTTTATTCATCGCCAGTGGGTCGCATGTGCTGCATCATCAACAGCTCCTCCCACAAGTCATCAACAGCCCCTCCCGTGGCCGAAGGGCGCCTCGTTCTTTTTAAACCAAAAAGGTTCCGCCAATATGTCTACGCTACGAGGCGGAAAATTGGGCACCTCGGATCAACTCAAAAACAGCCCAACATTTGCGGAAAATCTGGCAGTGTAAAAGGGGCTACAGTGAAGCTTTTGGATATATAATGTTATCACGTCATCTTTAAATCCTATTAGACATTTGTGTGAAATTGTGTGAAAACTAGTTATGAATTCTTAAATTATGGCCCAAAACATGTTTTATGAGGACCTTTGACCTTCCTAATCAGTTCATCCTTAAGTCAAAGTGGACGTTTGTGCCACAATTTAGGAAATTCTCTTAAGATGTTCTTGAGATATCATGCTCATGAGAAGCAAAAGCATGTACACACCACAACAGTCTGGCACTGCAGACGCCGTGCAAAACCACCGATCCATCTCACGCTCCATTCTACCCTCACTCGTGAACCTCGGAGCCCGCATACTTGAACTCCTTCGCTTGGGGCAGAAGCTCTCTCCCAAACCTGGATTTTCTAATTCACAATGAAAATTAATAAATGGGATTTTTTGCACTATTTATACACACAAAAATCATTAAAACAGAGGTTGCGCCAAGGGAAGATCCCCCAGATTCCCCGACAGAGGCCCAGGCTAAACCCCTGATGTCCTCAAATCCTACAAATGCACCTGTGTACATATGCGAGGCTGCTGCGACTGGCTCCTGGCCTCCTGTCATTTTGCAAATGTCGCGTCCAGGCAAAGCAAGTTGAATATCCCTGTCCTAAATCCTACACACTGGACCTTTAACCATGATCTTTCTTCTAAACCTAATGAAGTAGTTTTGGTGCTGTAACCGTTAACCACCTGTTTAAAACTGGGACTGTCATTAGCGTACTCTACCGGTCATAGATGTTGTTTGGGAGTCATTGGCAAACAAACTATTTTGTCGTTTAGGTATGTGCTGGATTCTCTGTGATCATTTCCAGTAAAACACTGTTAAAACCAAGATGTAGTCTGGTTTTGTGAGGCTTTATAACCAGTGTGTTCTTTGTTCAGGAGACATTTTCACCTGTGTTTTAATTCCTGATTTGCCCCTCATAAGAATTACCTGTTCCTCATACTGTATCTGTTGATTAAACTTACTTCCAGACACGTTCTGTTCGAGCCTCAGTGTGTGATCCATGGTGACAACACAGGAGTACTTTCACATAACAAACTGTCTGATGCAGCTGTAAAATGACAGCTAAATCGATCTTGCGAAATCCTTAAAGCAGTTCCAGCGGTATAACAGCAATAATCCAGAGAACAGAGCGTCCTGCGTGTTGTCAGGGGACACATCTGCGCAAAGGACGGACAGGCTTCCTCACCACATGTCAGAGAATGCATCAAACATAGAGTCAACTGAGTTTGTTTTCTCCTCCTGCTGCTCACAAAACACACCTCATTCATCTCCATCACACAGCGTTTCAAGACCCACTGGGTGACACTAAGCTCACCTCCCCTGCTGGACTGATGAAAGTGAGAGACACACTGGAGACTCTCTTTTTCTCTCAGAGTCTGTATGTTTGTGAGTTGAATATTACTGACACACACAGATATGGTCACTGTGTTTGTGAGCATGTCGTACTGAGAATTAGTTTGCGTGTGTGCATGAGTTTGACTACCTGTGTGTAAAGATATCAGCAGGTGTGATCGTTGATTAGGTTACACTCCATCCTTCTTCGAATCAATGAAGCACCTCTAGGAACAAACACCCACATCCTCAGCTTCTGCACCAACATGGCATTCATTTAAGTCAATGTGTAACCATGTCTCCTAGAAAATCTGTTTATGTGCAGCTAATGTGAAACAACAAATACATTTAGAGGAAAACATAATGGTGCCTGGATTATGTTTCTTCTCTTGACATTGCTCTGCGCTCATCACGTGTATGAATGGGACTCAGGAGACAGTGAACTGATCCACACCACAAGCTGTTGTTGGTTGCTGTAGCTGGGCTTCCATCCAAACATAGCAAACATTTTAACAACATTTTCAGAAAATAGGCAAAAGAAAATTAAAATTCATGTATTTTTCCATCCTTCTGTTCTGTTCATTGAGATAAGCAGTGGGTGGCACTATTTGTCCAGTCACATGCCACTACAGAAGATGGCGCAACGAGATGGCGCTATTAAAGAGCGCCAGTCAAACCTCAAATAAAGGAAAAGGATGGTTTTATAACGGAGAGCACGGAGAGTATAACAGTTATACGCCCTTGGAAGAGTTCTGGTAACAGTCTGATAGTGTTGCACGGTATACCGGTACTAAAATAGTACCGCGGTACTAGAGTATTCCAAACGGTACTATACTGTATTTGGAAAATACCGGTACTTTGAAATTGATTCAGTTCATTAATTTAGTTAATTTATTTTACTCATTTATGCACACAAACGCCTTTCTTGTTCCTATTGGAGCACAGATTGCACAAGTGGTGTGTAAGATAACACCTGTATCAACATTCGCAGCTGGCGCACGTGAAAAAAGACAAGAGAAAGTCTGCCTCGAAAGGGAGACAACACAAGACAACACAAACTTGGTGGAACATTTGAGTTACCAAACTGTGACGTCCGTACCGAGGTACTTACCGAACCATGATTTTTTTGGTACCGTTACACCCCTACTATTTATTGTTCTAAAGGTTTGTAGCCAAAAGGACTTTTCCTTAGGAAAAGTACCGAAAAGTATCGAAATTCATATTGGTATTGGTACCGAAACAAAGATTTTGGTATCGTGACAACACTACAGTCCGGTGTAGGATACATGATAATATCGGCACGTCTTTGGTATCAGCTGATATTGGCTTTAAAATGAACCAGAATCCTGCTAGAGGAAAGCGTTCAAGTGTCGTCCTCCTTTGTAAGATTGGCATAGTAACTAACCACAAAGCCAGCCATCCCACCTTCAGCAATCCTGTCAAATCATCCATCCACCATGTGAGAGCATACGGGTCTGTCAGTCTGGTCGACTGGCCGACACAGTCTGGTCTGATGCATTCATAAATTCAGTCTGACGCTCTACACTAAAGGCCCTGACACACCAAGCCGACTGTAGGCCGTCGACCAAAGTCGGGCCGTCGGTGAGCGTCTCTCACCCTAGTTTTTGCGGTGTGTCCCGCACCGTCGGCACTTCGGCGTCGGCGGCTTTTTGGCCAGTTGAGCATGTTGAATCGGCGGCGGAGCTTGTCGGTGAGAGAGATCACTCTGATTGGCTGTTCAGGTTTTATTTCCTCACCCTGTAGCGAGTGAATCTGCCTGTAGTGAAAACGGAACTAACAGGTGCTTCCTCCTCAGGCTCCACTTCACTCAGCTGCCCCACAGACCCGCTGCTTCTTCACACTTTAACCTGAATAACAAACCAGAGCTAGCTGGGAGCGGCTAGCAGAGTGTTAGCCACAGCATGACCGGAGGGAAGCACAGCCAGTTAGCCTCCGCTAGTCTCTGAGCTAGCCCCGACTCTCCGTTTGGATCCAACTGGAGCACCGAGCCCTGGTTTGTTATTCAGGATAAAGTGGGGAGAAGCAGTGGGTTTTTCGGGCAGCTGAGTGAAGTGGAGCCTGAGGAGGAAACACCGGGACCGTCTGGATGTAATAATCCGTGGAGGTGCTGCGGTGCTCGGCTGCACAGATAGGAAACCCCTCGGCTGACAGGATGTACCACTCTCTCACGCAGGTGCAGAACGTACGTGCTAATTGGCCGTCGGATGTAGTCCGTGTAGTGTGTTCAAATGCAACTGACACAGGGCGATGTGAGGCGACGTGAGGCGACGTAGACGACGGAACAGTTGGCTTTCGTCGCCGCTAGTTCTTTGATGTCGGTTTGGTGTGTCCGCACCTTAAAATGGAGCATTATATTTTTATACATGAATTAATTAATTATCTTGTGAAGCACTTTGTGAGTCCCCTCTGTGAGAAGTGCTATATAAATAAAATGTACTTACTTACTCACATCATCTTCCTCCATTGTCTAAAACAAGTCAACATAACTTGCTAGCCAGCGCTAGCTACTGTCTGTGTCTGTTTTGCCTCCAGCTAAGCCCCGCCCACCAAAACACATCATACTGTTTATTAACAGCACAAGTGTCTAGGCTGAGGCCTTTGCAGTGGTAAGGGTTTGATTCCAGTCACGGCCCTTTGCTGTGCTCCATTGCCCATCTCCCTTCCACATTTCCTGTCAGGGAATACGTTTTACTGTGAGCATGAAAGCCAGTAGAGCTGACAGCACCAGTGTCCTTCCATAAACTTGTAACACTGGAGCTAAAATTTGCCACAGAAACACTGCAAATACATAAACAAGTGTCCCGAGAGGAGCCGGTTGTCTGATGTAAGGCAGATCAAACACAATAAGGAAACAGTAATTTACATATCTGGCATATATTAATATCTCTTGATACTGCATGAATCAGTAAGATGTCGTGGTAAATGGACTTGCATTTGTATAGCGCCTTTCTGGTCTTCACACAACTCAAAGCACTTTTACGTTACATGTCACACTCACCCGCACACATTCATATGCTGGTGGTCATACCACTGGCTCATCAGTTAAACATTCACACATCAGTAGCCATCAGGAGCAATTTGGGGTTCAGGATCTTGCCCAAGGATACTTCGACATGCAGACTGGAAGAGCCGGGGACTAAACCGTTGATCTTACGATCACTGTATGATCTGCTCTACCTCCTGAGCCACAGCCACCTCTAATGTCCACTGACAACACCTCAACCAAAACATTTGATTATAGTGATTACAGCATTGTTCAGCTTTCTTAAGGTTTCTCTTCAGGCACTGGCAGCACATAAGGTTTGGACAAGATCATAGTTTAACCAGAAACAGTCGCGGTGCACAAGACAGGACGACACAGGATGTTACACAAATAAATAAACGTTGCCTGTGAGCAGAATCACATCAGGTACAATGTTTGTGTAGGGTTATGATGTTTATGTACGGGGTTATGAATGTTTATTACCACAACATTTTCCTAGCTGACTTGTTATTTATTTATTTATTTATTTATTTGGCAATTTACTGTTTTTATTGCTGCTAGTTATTTATTTTTTAGAATTTTTCATCATTTTATTGTGGTTTTTTAATCATATATTATATATTGCTCTAGTCCTTATGAATTTGAATTCGTGGCACGACTGTGAAAGAGCTTAATGCTCAGTCAGTTTTCCCTGAATGTCACCGTTCATGATGAACATAAGGAAAACGATTTAGTATTACATAAACAGGAAATTCATTTTTCACTTTTTGAAAATGGACGTTTTGTCGTTAGAGTTTTAAAGTTTGTGCGTCATTGAAATTACCTGGATTTTTGTCATTTTGATTTTGTCAGTACTCTTTTTATAAATGTGTGTGTGTGTGTGTGTGTGTGTGTGTGTGTGTGTCGGTGGTGTGGCTGAATGAAGAGTGTTTATTAAAAGCTGCCAGAGGCACCCAGAGTGCTCCTGAAGGACCACAGGGGAAGCAGCTGTGGACCCTGGCTCTTTCATCTACAGTAAAAGCATCCAGCAAATGAAGTTATTTAACACACACACACACACACACACACACACACCACTTAGAATGACATTTAGCCATGCTAGGGTTATTCTTATCCCCACGGACTCCCTATGGGGTTGAATAACCTCTTCACAAACAGCCTGCAGCCTCCGCTCTCCATGCATATGGATTAGATACATGTGTTTGTATGTATTTGTGTGTGTATGGGACACATGAGTGTGTGTGGGGCTGTTTTGGTGGCATTTCTAAACCCTCAAAGTCACTTTGTCACTTGGGTAAAAGGCCAAGCGGGGTTTCAGCGGGGACTCAATTAGTCCTCAATCATCCACATGAGACACTGTAAAAGAAGAAAGCGACAATCTGGTAGGGATGTTTCCAGTATGAAGAGAGCGCCAGTGTGTTAGCCTGTCCACAGAGGGCAGATGACACACAGCAGACAAAGAGGACAGCAGCTTTGAGCACATTTCTCTCTGCACTGCCAAAACAATCCACACCAACTCAGAGGAGACAGCAGACAGAAGAGCTGAGTAACTTCATTGCAGAGACGATACAGTCGCACTTTGGCAAAGTTTGCCGCAGTGCAGCTTAAAATTCAACTGAAGCTGTCCTACATTGTAAATATGTATGTGATTCCAGTATAATGCTATTCATATCAGTGATTTCTGGGCCAAACACAAAGTTGGGGCAATTAGATGGCAGGAGTATGGAGAAACATCATTAATATGATCCAGCATGCATCAGCATGTGTCCTAGAAGAAAGATGGGAATAATCTCCCAGCAGTCGGAGCTGTTTCTGACCTGCATTCTGCATTTGGGACAAACAATTTCTTTCGCTCCCTCCACTGTTTTCTCATAACATCTTCACAAGAGAAAGGAGGACGCCACATTATTTATGTTCTCTGCTTTAAATATGTTGTGTGAGTTTACATGCTTCCCTCTGAGGAGAGAGCTGAGATAATAAAGGAGCTTTATTTGTGAATATCTCAGAGCACTGGCTCGGTGTTGAACTCAGATTTTATTCTGCTTATGAAACAATGCTGAGGCGTCCTTGAGGGAAATACTTTACATTTCAAATTTCACAATAAGAAAGTCACTGTGATGGAAAATAAGAAGTAATAAGAAGTACATGTACCACAGTACTGTACTTGTATGGCACTACATAAGCTGCAAATATTTTTCCTTGAGCCTCCCTGATTGACTGGTGGACAATGCATGACCCTCCCTCCACTATGAATTACATTTTAAAAACTTACCCTATGATTGAAAATTAAGTTAAAAGTTGACAATGAAATCCTGGAGTTAAAAAAAAACCTACGTTTTTCACTCGTCGTCCATGCTGGTTATTTCGTGCAAACAGTTCATATTTGGCCAGATTTTAATTTAGACGTAGAATTAAGTGACTGCAAGGTAATATCACTATTTTAAGCTCAGAGTTGGTCATGTTTTTTGTTTTGTTTTTCCCCAGACAGAAGCATTTGTTGCACGTGACGTGTCACAGGACTGTTGGAAATGTGAAAATCCAATGATAACTTATGTTTTCACGGATTCTCACAATGATAAATGGTGTAATCTTAGTTTAAAAAAAATACAAAAAAAGCCTCCCTAAGCAAAAAAAAAAAAAATAATCATAAGTGCCTCCCCCTTTTTGCTACACTCCCTCATGAATATTGTAACGTTCATGATACCTGAAATGAAATAAGGTCTGTGGTTAACACAAGCTTACGAGACTTTCATGTTTTGTTCTACAACATAATATACGACAGTAAATACCACACTGCTGAATTTTGAACCCTTTACCCGTCTTAAAAAAGGTGGTCGCTAACAAGAGGCTAAATGAAACTACATAATGTCATCACACCAAACCAGCTTTACAGCCTCGTTGTGGTGGCGACACTGAAGAATCATAAAAATGGTGTTTCAATTTGTAAAGATTATCTTTCTTAACAAAAGTTAAAGCTGCAGTAGGTAGAAAGCCTGAAAACGGTTGATTTTCGAGTCTCATCTGAGTTAGATTTCGTTCGTCTCCGCCCTGAGCCCCTCCTACCAGACGAGCATGCGAGTATTTTATCCTACTTGGTTCTATTTCTCCCTCTCTGGGAACCTCGGCTCTCCCTCACCGCGCAGCAGCCCGCCCCATCCCTCCCTCGCGGACCTCCACATACTCCCGAGCCTCGCTCTCTCTCACCACGCAGCAGCCCTCCCCATGCCTCCCTCGTGGCCCCACACATATACCCGGAGGCTCGGCTCTCGCTCTCCATGGAGAGCCCTTGGCTCCGCTCCCACAGCCGACCTTTGTGCCCAGGCCCGGCCCCACCTCACCCTTCCACTCCGGGGAACCGAGCTCTGTCTTCCTTTTTTTGGGTTGTTTAGCCGTGTAGACAGTTGCTGTGCTGGAATAGCTATTTTACCTGGTGCACTGTTCGCCATTGCCGCTTGCTCTCCACTTCTGCCGGCGGCACAGGAACGCGCATATGCAGTTCAGTAGAACAGCCAATAGGAACGCAGTGGTCTGAGCTGACCTTTGATTGGTTGATGCACATCGGCACAATACTGATTCTTTAGAGGCTGAACACAGAGCCATGGCGAGGTGCAGAAACCTATTGTTTGTCTCAGACCACTTGATTTACATTATGCTTAGAGGATATTATAACATTTTTACTCAATTATACCAAAACAATGTTGCCTACTAGAGCTTTAAGTTAAGTTTAGTTTAGTTTATTTATTTGCACATCCATTTGTGTAGAAAAAGTTAAAACATTGTGCAGGAAAGGTTAGAAGGCAAAAATGGCTCATGGAGACACCTCACAAAGTAAAAAACAAAATACATCTGCACATCAAGTAGCTCCTGTTTTGAAGGATTTCAATGCAGAGTGACACTTCGAGCCACACGGCTCTTCCTCAGACTTCTGATACATGACAGGTTCGAAACGTCACTCTGCATTAAAATCACTCTGCACGGGTCTGCGGACTTTTACTTTGCCAGACGTTTCTTTGGTCCAGCACCCACTCCATTGGACGCTGGGATGTGCGTGTGTTTTGCACTGTTTTTAAGGAGACATCCCCCCTATTAAATAACAACATTTACAAATAAAAGGAAAAAGATAAAAAGAAAGATTGCATCATTGATCAAAATCTCAAAAGTAAGCAATAACACATAATTGACAGTGATGTACAAATGACAAAAAAGTTTGTGCTTACAATGTGAAATGTTCTACAAATGAATCAAAGACGTGTTAAGAGTCTCAACACATGGAAGTATCATAAACGTATGTTAGCTACAGCACTTATTTTCTGCATTAATACAAAATCAAATGGAAAAATCCTGCAGGCTTTTTGGGGAGTGAGACAGGGTTATGCTGACTTCCTGGTTGGCCTAAAGATAAAGGTAATTCCTGTAGCTCTCTATCTAGCTTGCTAAACGTACATTTGAATCTCAGATTTTAGGGAAGTGCACAGACGTTGCCTCCTTCAGTAAAGGAATGTGAAAACACCTCTCTTGTGACAAAGTTTGACAGATACGAGTCAGTATAGTCATGGTCACACATTTTAAGGCACATAAACAGAAGACAAACACATATGTGAGTGGAGGGGGACTTTAAATAAAAGCAATAAATAAAAGAAAAAGTAACTTGTTTGTTGGTCAGCTGGAATTATTGTTTGATTTCTACTTTAAAAGCTGTTATCATCATTACCATCCATAATACTGTCATATCACAGTCCCTTGTTGCTACAACCTTATTCTCCCACAGAAATCAATACAGTTTCATCTTATCTTATAACTACAATAACAGTCGATTCATTTTGAGGCGGTAATCATTCTGTGTTTTTAGCCATTTGCTTTTTAAATCGGTGAATATTTCATTTATGACTGGCTCTCCCTGTGCCCTCAGCTGCTCTGCCCTGCTAAAATCTTATTTACTGCTTTAATCAATCTAATGCAGTGGACAGAAGACTCTTAGGAGAAAATGAAATACAGCCACATGAACAAATCAGCAGAACTGCTGTGCCAAATCCAAAACCGGAGGACAAGAAGATAAACTGGAGGCCTCAGACTTCTGACTTCACCCAAACACGAGCAGAATCAAAAGAGCAGCAGCCTCTGTTCTCTTCTTCCTTTCTTCTTATTCAAACAACAAATTATTCTGATTCTCATCACATGTGTTTGTGTGACTTGTTGAATGAGGCCGTTTGAACAGCGTTTTGGGGACAGCGTGTCGTTATTGAGACAAAGCAGGTGTAGGATGAGCTCTGTGGAGCACAAAGGGCCCAAGTGGCTTTTCCCAGAGGGGGTAATGTAGCGTAAAATCTATGCATGGCTTCTTTTTGTTACACACACCATGCTAATCCATTTACCCCCCCTCTCCTTCAACCCCCCTGTAATCAAAGTACAGTGATTACTTGGTGTGTGTGTGTGTGTGTGTGTGTGTGTGTGTGTGTGTGTGTGTGTGCATGCAAAGCTTCAAATCACATCACAACTTGACTGTGGACAGCCAGGTCTCCTCTGGGACCAGGAGGTTGGAGGGTGGTGTTACTGTGGTTACGACAGAGGTGCCCTCGTCCATGCCTGAACAGAAGGAGGTGGAGGGGAGACAGAGGAGCATTTTGCATTCATTGGCCTGTTTAATTCGATCTGTGTAAAACTGACTGGGAGGCAAACTGACGGGTGCCTTGACCCGGGGTGAAGAGGGAACAGAGGAGTGAAAAGGAGGAGAAAAGAGGAGAAGTGACACCGAGGAGGGTTTAACCTTGATATATGATGCTGGTATTACAACCCTGGTTCCAAAGGAGTTGGGACGCTGAGTAAAACGTAAATAAAAACAGAACGCAATGATCCGCAAATCCTTTTTTCACTTCACTGAATACAGTGCAAAGACAATATGTTTAATGTTCGAACTTATACACTTTATTCTTCTTTGTAGATATACACTCATTCTGAATTCGATGCCTGCAACAGGTTGCAAAACAGTTGGGATGGGAGCATGTTCACCACTGTGTTTCATCGTCTTGTTTTTTTACAACTCTCAGTAAGTGTTTGAAAATTTCTTTCTCAAGATTCACCAGTGGGACACCAAAATTTTCATACAAGGCAAGACTAAATATCTTCATACCAGACGTTACATATCAATATCTTGAAATAAGTACATATATATATATAAATACAAAAATGATGACATAGGTGCAAACGTTTCAAGTCGCCGATCTCACAGAGCAGAGGACTCTGGTGAGACTTAGACTTACTTAATTTGTCCCAGAGGGAAATTCGTTTCCACTAGTTGTACATTTACAGAGATTGATCACAAATATCACAGGCACAGACATATCACAGACATCACAAAACATCACATGTTCATTCACAGAGGTGGACACTTTGGCCTCTAGTTTCGCAGACCAGGTGAGGCGGAGGCGCTTCAGGCGGATTTTGCAAGTTTTGCACATGGTGCGCGCTGACGCAGCTACTCCTCTTTCCCACCTCTGTCCCTCCTACCTGCACAAGTCAGAAAGAGGGAGGAGAGAAGGCGAGTGGGTTTTACACAGCCGATTCACATCACACCAATCAAATGAGCCCCTCTCCTCGCCCTTAAATGCGCAGAGCGAAAGCGTAATGAGAGTTTATTCAATTCGCCATGGCAGAAGAGAGCAACAGCGTCAGACGGCCAAACTTCTCCCAGGAGGAAACTGATGTTTTGGTCCGGGAGGTCCAAGCTCGCAGTGTCCGAATAT
>NC_065506.1:46243977-46284399 GCF_006386435.1 Epinephelus moara | reverse complement strand
GAGCTTTTAGCGCACCTTCGGCGAAGTCTTTTGGCACGAAACTGTCACTGCGCCAAACTGGATCTGTCGACACCTCCCCCTGCTGCGCCGCCACACCCATCTCAGCGCACCTCAGTCTGCCAAACTACCAAACTGAGCGCGCCTCGGGCTGCGCTGCTCGAAACTAGCTCTGCGCGGGGTTCGCCACCCTGCGCCACCCTGCCCCGCGCCGGAAAACTAGAGCCCTAAGAGTTAACGGAATCTTTTGCTCAGCGCAGCTATGGCTGCTGGGATCAGGCTCTTCCCGAGTCCAGCTTTCCTGAGTTTCAGTGTTCGGTACCTGCGCCCTGAGGGTAATGGGATGAGGTGTTGGTTGAGTGGGTGTGTGGTGTCCTGTTCTATTGTGTTTGCAAAGCGTGTAACGGACCTGTTATTTAACTCTGTGAGGTTGGGTGTGGAAGACCAATGATTTTGGAAGCGGTGTGTGTGATGCGTGTCAGTTTGGCCCGATTGGTGACAGAAAGCATGGTGAAGAAACATGTGGAACAGTACAGAAGGATTGGTTGAATGATGCTTTGGTACAGAAGTAGCGGTAGATGGGGGGGCGACATAAAGTCCTTTAAGTTTTTGGATAGCTGACAGTCTTTGTTGGCTGCTTTTTTGTATGTCTCTGGTGTGCTGATCGAAATTGAGTTTATTGTCCAGTGAGAGACAGAGAGAAGTGTGCTTTCTGTCTCATTGTGTCATATGGATTACTGTTAATTTATCATGTTGATCTGTTCTGTACGATATCTATTGCACGTCTGTCCGTCCTGGAAGAGGGATCCCTCCTCAGTTGCTCTTCCTGAGCCTTCCACCATTTTTTACTCCGTTAAAGGGTTTCTTGGGGAGTTTTTCCTTATCAGCTGTGAGGGTCCAAAGGACAGAGGGATGTCGTATGCTGTAAAGCCCTGTGAGGCAAATTGTGATTTGTGATATTGGGCTTTATAAATAAAATTGAATTGAATTTAAAATTGAATAAGCTCTGGTGTGTCTGTGGGAATGTGAGGTGCTGTCCTGTTCCTGCTGTGGATCACTGCTGTACACTGTGCAGACCCAGCGGCACAGCAGAGATGTTGCCCGTGTTGCAAGAGGAGAAACCATGTGGCCGTCTTGTGAAAGTGGGGATATGTGGACAGTTAAATTATTCCACAACCAGAAACCATCTGGAAAAATGGACAATAATAAAACAACAGCCGACAATGTAAGACTAAATTACAGTGCACAAGTTAAAGGAGCTGATGGGATCACATTTCACTGGAGTTGTACCTTGTATAATACCATGTGACAAATAAATGATTGATTGATTGAAAACATGGTTGTTACAGAGAGCAGAAGCGGAACCAAAACTTCCAGATTTTGTTCCAGAAGTACGAAAAACTTTCAAAATCACATTCATATTTGTAATAACACGAATAACTGAATATCCAACGATGGAACAAAGCCTTTACTCCTAAACCTTAACCTTAAGTCAACAGTATGCAGTAAGGTTCACTCTGTGTATCTATAAAGGGATGGCACCAATGCTTATTCAATATTTCTGTTTTTAATGGCCTTTGACAAACAGCAGTTCCCATAAACCCAACAAAAGGGGCGAGTCCATGGTTAGCTCAGACATGTCTGTAACAACAGCAGGACACAGAGGAATGATTGCTGGTTTTATTTTTGAACAGATGATGGGATATTCTTAATATGGACGAAACTGAGTTGCGATGACGTAAGTTGTAACGCTGCAGGCAGCTCGGGTACTTTCACAAGTCTACAAGTACAACCCCAGTTCCAAAAAAAATGCTTTGTTAAAATCAAATTCAAACCGAATACAATGATTTGCAAATCCTTTTTGACACACAGTGAAAATAAGTATTCAACACGTCATTTTTTTCCATAAAACGTATTTTCAATGCAGCTATTCACATGAAATTTAGACAAGACATTTGTATGAACTCAATCAAACTACGCAGAGAAGGAAACTTTAAATCCTTGAAAATGATATAGAATAAACTGGGATGACACAGGAACAAAGGACTGAACACGCTAAGTGAAATTTATTAGTGCCTGGAGAAGCCACTGTTTGTGGTGACAGCTTCAAGACACTTCCTGTATGAAGCAATTAATCTCTCACAGCAGGGGTGTCCGAACATTTTTTGATTGGGAGTTAGATAATGTGAAAATACCTGAGGCCAGCTGCTGCCTGTATCACTCTAATGTCCTTTTGCCTCATTTACTTCTTTAACCCTCCGGATTATAGGAAATACTGTAATAAGTGAAATTCCCTTATACGATATTGTCTTAATGCCTATTTTCCTTAATCATTTACATATCTTGAAATGAATAAATAATCCTTATTGTCTTTTTAATCTTAAATATTGTCACTTGAGTTAAAAAAACATCAGCTCTGCCACTGGGAATTTCACTTGTTGCCTTGTTGCTTAAAATTCTCTGTGAATTCAATAAATTTGGTCAAAATCTGCCTCAGCTGTGAGAGAATATGACTTATTTCCTTAATGTTTTTTGTCGTATTGTTAACAGGGCACTGCTGACTTCTTTCCAGATAATGACCTAAAGCTGCGAATGAACTTAACTAAATTATTGCCTGAGATCGTTATTTCTCTGTGTTTTATTGACTCATTTATTTCTTCATATCATTATTGTGCAAAAACAAAAACTGCTGCCGAATTTTACTATGCCTCGACAGCACCAGTGTTAGCGGGAGTCACACTCCTGCATGAGAAGCAAACACAGGTGCAATTTTAAAGCAAATAGGGAATGGATCATTCAGATCATTCTCCCTGCAGAGAGAAAATAACAGAACAGCCTTTAAACAAGCAGCCTTTGATAGAAAGCAGGAGGAGTGATCTCATCACTTTGGCAGAATTGTTGATGCCGTTTTCACAGAAGTGCCAGAAAGAGACAAAAAAAAGACCCAATAGCTGTTTGAGATGGACACTTTTTTATATATTCGCAGGGCATGATTTAAACGATGAGAGGCGTTTCACTGCTGTATTTCTGCTCATGTCAGATCTCTTTGTGAGCTCCCTGGCAGGCAATTTATGCCCCCTTTGTCCCTGGAATGAAGCGGCGAAGCAGACATAACTGGATCTATGCAATATGTCACAAGTTTTAAAAACACTCCTATTTTTAGGGATCTTGGCAGAGCCATAAAGTTTCACAAGAAAGCTTCTATTCTCTTTTGGCGAAAGTCATTCCCAAAAAAGAGACACTTGTGAGCGTGCGCTTGTATTTTGACAAGAATAGATCCAGTTAAATTCCTGGAGGAGCAACAACTTCACACACACACACACACACACACAGTCTCAATCAGTGCCCCGGGGCCTGCTGCGTGTGCCGCTGGTGTGGAGGAAGATAAACGCAGCACGAAGAACCGGCCTGGACCTTTTCTTCTTTTATCATCCTGTGTGCTGTACTTGTTTAGCCTCGTCAACTTACATGCTCATACACACACACACACACACACACACACACACACACACACACACACACACACAAACAGAGGTGAAGTGAGGTCAGGATGTTTGCGAGCACATTACTCAGCTGTTGGCAGCTCACAGCCCTGCATGAGATTCACACTCTTTAATTTCTGACATTATTAAAGAGTCGGCGGCAGTGGCAAGATTACCTCATCATGAAGGTAATCATTATGTGCGAGAGATACAGTATAAGAGACGTGGTTTAATAAAAAGTCAAGCAAAGACTCAGGAACTAATAAAACAAACAGGTCCGTGACTGTGAGTCACGACAGGAAATTAGCTGACATTTATACGACTCAACCTGTGGTGAATACTGACAGATGTAATATAGCTGACTACACGCGTTAAATGATACGAGGTTCTCTTTTATTTATTTTTTTATTAGTGCATTAACTTTTCTCATTATTTACTTCATGCTGAGTCTTTTATTTCTCTATGTGATTAGATGGATATCATATTTAGACTTGCCAGACTTTACATCTTCTTTTTACTCAGTAACATTTCAGAAAGGTGCATCTCATCTCCAGAGCCTGACACAGCTGCGCCTGGAGCCTACTCTATCAAATTCCATGGTTTAACGTGGTTGTGTGCTTTTGCATCATCACTATATGAAAAATATAGTGTGCTGTTGCAACAGGAGGGAGAGGAAAGGGAGAGAAGGCGGCCTCTCCTTCCTCAGAGTTTTATTGCTGCTGTGCAACAGTCATCAGAAAGAAAGAAAAAACACAAGCTGTTAAACCGTCCAGGTTACGTGCACAAAATAAACCTTGTTTACTGTTACTGACAGCGTGTCACTGTGATTGTGTGTGTGACTGTGTGCTGTCTGTACTCTGATAGCAACTGTGCTGTTGCATCTCTCTGAGTTTGGTGTGTAGTCGCTCCATACTGCAACAGACAGCTTATTTGGGGGTAGTTTAAATGTTTTATATCTGTATAGGGCGCAGAAGATCAGGGTTCAATTCCTGGTCAGGGCAGGGCAACACATATCCAGTCTGGACCCTTAGGCCAGGTTCTTAATGCTGCTAGCCTACCTCAGAATGAGTGAAAGCGCAAACTCAGGAGTCATGCCAGCTTGGACGTTGCCCAGGTCAACAAGGTCTGCGTCAGGTGTTGAGGAACAAGAGCAACCTGATAGGAAATGGGCTACTGGAACAAGACATAGGTGGACTAGAGCAGAGAATGTGGACCTGTTGGAATGCTACTATACGTGTAACCCCAGCGAGAGGGGTGACATGCAGAGGTTGTGGGATATTTAAACTGCCCTGCTAATAAAAACATGACCTTTTTTCTCCCTTTTTTGTCCAGCTTTATGGGTAGCAAAGGATTATGGGTAATGCAGTTTAATGAAATAGTAACTTACTTATAACCCTTAGATTAAAACAAGCACTAACTAAAACAAGTCACAACACCCCTGAAGCTGATTACTAAGGCTAAGTGACAAAGTACCCTCTGAAAGTCTGCTAGACGATGTGAATGCAGTACTACATACTATCCCCCCAAAAAGGACCATTACTGAGACCAATCAGCTGATATACACCATGGCAACAGATGCTTGGCTACAAGATGAACACCATGAGCCACAAAGAGCGTTCCCACCCATGGAGAAGGAGGCTGGAGGCCAAGATCAAGGCAACACGGAGAGAGGTTAGTCAACTCTCAGAGCTGGCAGCACAAAAGATATTTACAACAGCCCAGATTCAAGATGGACAGCAATTCAGTAACCGAACAAAAGTCTCCCTTTTTGTTCCTGAGATATGACACCGAATAATGGCCAGGAAAGTGTTTTATGCAGAGTATTATGATGTCACAGTGAAGTCGACCTTTGATCTTTTGGATATAACATGTCATCACTTCATCATTACAACATACTCGACATTTCTGTGAAGGTTTGTCATATTTTGCACATAGGTTCTTGAGTTGTGGCCAAAAACATGCTGTTTTGTGAGGTCACAATGACCTTTGACCACCAAAATGTAATCAGTTCACTGTTTAGTCCTCATGGATGATGGCAAATTTGAACAAACTCCCTCAGGGCGTTCTTGAGATATCGTGTTCACAAGAATGGGACAGATGAACAACCTAAAAAAAAAAGCCTAACGCCTCCGGCCACGACTATAGCCGGCACAGAGGCATAAAAAATCAGGTCACTACATCCTGGATCATATAGAGGCAAACAGCTCCGTCAAAGCATCTACATCCTGGTGCACCTTCCTTTAACTCCTTTAATTTATTTTTGAAAACACTTAAAGAGATGAGCTCCCAAAGACCCAAATCAGTCTGCAGCAGATTCCAAGCTGCAGGAGCAGCATACCTAAACGCCTTTTTTCTCATTTCAAGACGGACGTTGGAGACAGCCAACAAGAGGAGTACGTCACAGAGCAGAGACGGTAGCTTCCAGCATTTTTGAGACGAATAAATTTACATAGAATTGACAGAGGCAAGTCGCCTTATAAATAAGGACATGCCAGTGATTAAGTCGACGAATGAGCAAGGAAGGCCACTCAACCCTGGCGTACAGGGAGCAGTGGTGAGTGAGAGCTTTTAGATTTGTAATGAACCTCAATGCTCTGTGGCACACAGAATCTAAGGAGTGAAGGAAATGAGAAGATGCATAAATATCATCATCATGTGCATAAAAGGAGCGGCAACAAGTCGTCTTTCTGCATCAAAAGAAAAGCAAGACTTATTTGTGAAATAAAAACCCAGCCCCAGTTTCAACTTCTTCACAAGTTCCTTAATGTGAGACTTCAGAGAGAGCAAATCATTATCAAGACTCCGAGGTACTTATTTGATGATACAGACTCAATCCCACTGCCCTGAAACATAAAAACAGACGAAAGGTTCAGTTGAGTATTATTTTATTTTTTATACATTTACGGTTGATGCAGATGAAGAGGCAGCATTAGCCAACACATCAAACTGTTGTGCTGCTCCACTAATGGCCCCTCAGAGCGATCCTTACAGGACGTCCAGCCCCCACAAAACAGGCACCCACACTTACATCACCTGAAGTTTTTTATCTATAACAAAGTAAAATAAATTACCCTCCAGAACCAAAACCCACCAGAAAACACTACAGCCAAATCATTTTATAATCCTGACTTAATTTAACAGAGTCAACATAAATACAGGTCAACAGATGTGTCCGGCCGTGTTTGGATGAACGATCACAGAAAGACAGAGACGAAAGAATCGCCCCGCAGAATGCTAAACGAAATACTTCTCTGATGCTGCTCTCCACAGGTCAGAGGTCAGCCGAAGAACAGCACAGATTCTGTTAGGCTCTTTCACCATATAATCCATTAAACAGTGTGTTTGCCATTTTTTTCTGTTTTGTGAATGTCTTATAGACTCGCATCATCCCACAACACAAAGTGATGTAAACTCAGTGGTCACTAACCAGGAGCCAAGTGCCATCATATCTTGTGCAGACAGACAAAAGCTCCATTTATAAAACTGTTGAGTGGAAGTTATGACCTGAGTAGTTTGAGAATGTGCTGTATTTGTTGCCATCTGAAACACAGTGCAAGGTGCCGCTCTCTCCTCACTGCGTAAGGATTTAGGGGAGGATCATGCAAATAACAGGAGGAGACATGTTAACAGAGGCTGATTATGTCAGGTTTGCAGGGAGAAGTCACCGCACAGATGGGATTTAGAGGAGTAATTTTTCAGCCTGAGCTGACATGAAACACGGTCGTCACACTCCTGATAAAATCCTCAAACTTCAGCAGGCAACACAAACATGACACTGCAAATGTGCTTTTTATAGAGTTGCTTAAATGAACAGTCTGAACTGCAAAGAGAAAAATATGTTTCCAAGGAACTGCACAATCTTATATTAAGATTTAAAATCTAGTTGCACTGAAGAATAGTGCAAAGAAACCAACAAGTCCTCAAAATTAGACAACCAAATTTAAAATTGTGCTGATGATAAAGCTGCTTGTTGTGTGAGAGAGACAGAAACAGAGAGAAGGGAAGAAAAGGTGGAAGTTGGATAAGGCTATCGCACAATGTTTCTGTAAGTTATTTTATGACCCATCCGCCCAAAACCTGCAATATTTTCTGACAAGCTTACCTAAACCGCCCGACCTGCAGGTCAGCCTACAGGCTGGGGGTCGACCCGCGCATCACCAGTTCCCAGAGCTTCCATAATCTTGTCCACTGGTTGCAGGAGCATCAAGTTAGTTTTGTTTTTCTTGCCCAAATTTCGTATTTTGTCTCAAAATATTTATTTTGGGCTTTTCTTATAAAGGTACTATAATTTTATACTACTATCTTATATATATTAACAGGTGTTTCTTACTTTATTTAAAAATATGTGAAATATTTTTTCACTGTCTAATTTCAATGTCTGAACATTCTTGATCATTAATGTTCATTGCTCCTTGAAAAGGTTATTACTTGGGCTGTCAAAAAAGCACGCTAATTTCAATTAATTAATCACAGAAAAAAAAACTACTAACTAATGCCCTTTGACCCCGTGCATTGTTGAAGGCCACAGTGGCTTTGTCACATGATGGAGGCAGACTAGATGACGCTGCTCGGCCCCGTGAACAAAACATTTATATTCATAAAATGCCCAGATGGAACTGTTGATAGGAGCATCGTACTCTGCAGTTTCTGCAGTAAGGAATTTTCGTACCATCAAAGAACTTCAGGCCTGAAATATCACCTCAACACAAAGCATTTAGCAGCGACCCTGGAGGTCAGAGCTAGCACAGCCTCTGATGCTAATGCTAGCAGCCAGCCAGAGTGAGTCTACCTGTGACCGACTCACTAACTCCCTCGCAAAATGGACAACTGTGTCCAAAATCCAGCAGCTTTACTACGACACATCTGAATTAAAAATTTTTAAACACTTTCACAGCAAAAGTTGATGTATGCGATTAATTTAGATTAATTAATCACAGAATATGTGATATATTAGATCAATTTCTTAATTGCTTGACAGCCCTAATTATTATGCTATTATATCATCATTATATCAGTGGCATGAAATGGTCTTAAAATGTCAATAATATTGTTTATTGCAATAATTTCTGAGACAATACATCGTCCAACAAAAGGAGGTATCATGACAGGCCTGTATGGAAGCTTTTTGGGATCTGATGCTCCCGTTAGCAGGATGACATAATTTGCCACTGACTTTCAAAACCACTACAATTTTTTTAATGATGCTTATATCAAGTCTGTTTATTGTTCTAAGGTCAGCTAACATTTAATTGTCATTTTTGGGAACCCCAAATATTTCTCGTTTGCTAAAAGTGATCTTCTTTCACTGTGCAGTCAGTGTTTTTCTCAGGGGCACTTCAGAACAGAACAGATACTTGCTGACACGAATGCTTGAACCAAGGTCACCTGCATGAGGTCTGGTCTCGGCTTATTGCAGGGTGGCCGACTGCGAGTGCTTTAACTGATACGTGCACACAGATCTCTCAGGTGATGTGGTTCACAGCACTTTACAGCACTCCTTGTATCCAGGCCGCTGCTTTCTCTCTCCTTCATTCCTCACCGGCGGCCCTGTGCCTTCTGGCTACAGCCTCCATCACCTTCAAGCACTTAGGCCCCCGCTATAACATCCAGTCATTATCCGCCAGCTTAATGCTACAACAACACTCGGTGTGATTAATGGTCACGGAGAAAAGATCTGACATAATGTGCACTCGTTTCTCCTTCAGACGCAGAGCCTTGTGGTTGACTGAGAAAACTTAAACAATTAAGGTCCTTCAACTCATCGTGCCTAACATGAAATGTAAGGTAATGTGCGGCAGGTATGTGTGTGCGTGTGTGTGTGTGTGTGTGTGTGTGTGTGTGTGTGACATGAGTATTCTTAGATGTGTGTGTGTGTCAGGATCATGAAAGTAACTTGGCTGCATGTTTCCCTTTGCCATACCTCACTGTGTATTCCAGATGTTCCATACAGTGGCTGGTATAGAAGCCCCAGGCGGCAGACATTAGACTCTGTGTGTGTGTGTGTGTGTGTGTGTGTGTGTGTGTGGGTGGGTGTGGGTGTGGGTGTGGGTGTGGGTGTGTGTGTGTGTCCCATAACTGGCAGGTAAAGCAGCAGCTCTGGGCGATGCCGTGTTTCTCTTTCAGCAGCTTTATAAGCCGATGCGGGCTCGATTCCAAGACAACCACAGGGGAAAGTGTTAAAACCAGATGTCACAGCTGATCACTCTGCTGCTCGTTGGGCCACTTTTAACGTCTGCTTTTTGTCAGGAAAGCGTGCGTGGCGATTAAACAATGGAGCCAGACACATAAATACAAACTGGAATATGGAAACTGTCACTTCACATTTGTTCACAGCCATGTATAACAGGGCAGGGTTTTCACCCAAACTTTGAGAGATGCACAAACTCTGCACAGTCTTAAAGAAGCGCTCCACCCAAAACCTTCTGAGTATCAAACACCCACCTTCCTCAAGACTTGAAAGGTGGCTCTAGTAAGTCTGTAGGTTACAGTGACCTGCTATCAATTGCAAAGAAAAGAAAGAAACCATGGCAACCTATTAAACCACTCCCGAGGACTTAATCACGTCTTCAGTATTTTCCAAACTGATGCTTTGCCAATAAATTGCTGAAAGCACTACTCTGGTGGTGCTGTTTGGAGCTATCTGGAGGCAAATTAAGCAAAGCTACTGAAAAACTATGATGGAAACGTACAAAACATTAGAGCTGGGTCAACTTCTGGTTTTGCCGGTCCAGTCTTGTGTACGAGGTTAAATCAGATTGATTTTATGCAAACTGGCCGAACAGGCATTTGTCATTGAGACATGTTGCAGCTAATTAAAAAGAAGCCTACATCAGCAGTCTGTGCTGCCCGCGTCAACGCACTAAATCTAACTTGTATTGCATTAGAAATAAGAAATATGGCATCGTGATTAACGTTATGTGTTGGATTATATGGGACTAATGTAGCCACCAGTGTCTGAGAGGCCGTGTGAAATTTACTACTGAGCTGTTTTGTCACTGCATGATGCCAAGCACCGGCAACATGAAGGAGGATCAAATTTCCAGAGAGGTAGGCGGGAAAAGAGCGGTGCATGTTGTATTTGTTTACGAGAAAGTTTTTGGGTGGGGAGATGAGAAATGGCGGAGTTAAGTCTGGTATACACTGTGCGATTTTTGGCTGTCCCAGACGAAAGATTACCAGAAAACGTGGCGATACCTTTGGTCATGGCTCTGCAAACGGTGTCGCAGACTTAGAGAGGTTCAAGGATAACTGTTGTCATGGTCTGTGATCAAAGACAGCCTGGGATAAACTTCTGACAGTGTCAGAAATTTGGGATGACCATCTCACTGTGTGACTGCTGTTACGACCTACGTCTGCTAACCAATAAATAAATACACTATAGCACACCAATTTCGCTGCTTATCCCCAGTCACGATTGTGTCCACATTCTCCTCCTCCTCTTCTTCAGACTTTTTCAACACACAAAGTTGCCACTATAACAAGGGCTCCATTAATGTTTGTTTTTATTTTTTTCTTACCATTACAGCGGCGTACATGGATGGCGCACGCTGATGACGTTATGTTCTTGCGTATTGATGCTGACGGACATACGTCGCAGCCTGCGATTCAGTAGGCACTGTCATCATACAGTCCGCTGACATCAAACTTTTTTTTTTTGTGATCAATTTTTTATTTATTCATCGCTTATATAATAGGGGAGGAGCATCTCCACAGCCAAAGAAAAAATTATTTATTTATAATTATTTACATACTGGGGAAAACAAAAAAAAGAAGAAAAATCTTCACATCCATGAAACCAGCAGAGCAAAACACCACCTGCTCCGATGCCTGCTCCCCACCTCCTTCCCACACCCTCCCACTCCCACCAACCCACTCCACCCCCACCCCCTGCACCCCAACATGATGGAACCAAGGTAGACAACCATGGAAAAAATAACTAAGTAAATATACATATATAAAAATTAAAGAAAGGAAAAGACACCAAACACACACACGCGCACCACCGCTGACATCAAACTTGATGTCGTACCCAAGTTTATTAAAATCACGTTGCACAGTGTAGCTTTCAATACACTTATAAGATTGCTAAAATCTCACAATCTGTAGGAGGCTTTAGTCTCCCAATAAAGTGAAACTGCGCCAGTATGACATTTTGTATTTGAAGCCGACGACAGAGGTGTCCTTACCTCCAATTTCCACATACTCCATCTGCACTGCGCCGCGCACTGCGTAGCAGATACACTCCCACCGCATCTGGCAAATTTCAAAATACAACACAATGCACGGACTACTGACTGTAAACTCTCTTTTTTTTAAAAAATCACGTCACATCGACAACGCCCTGTTTCTATTTATTCCTGTCTCTTGCTCTAAAAGCTTCGCAATGGATGAAGAACAATGGATTCATGAAGTTGGCTCTATTGTATGTCACTTCCAGTCAAGCTCACAATATAAAATGTGTGTTTTTTGTTTAAAAAGTACAAACATAGGTAGATAGCAAGTACTTGTCCATCTTTTAAGTGGTTATGTCTAAAGTCTGATCTTCAGTGCACAGCTTATAGCTACTTGATTCGTTGACATGATGCAACAAAAGTGCATATTATTGGATTCAGTGTGGACAGGAAGTTCAGATGTAACGTGTTGCTATGCAGTAGTCGGATGCTCCTTGGAACATGGTGTCCTTGTGTTTCACTCGGGAGCTGCTGAGCCAAGTGGGACACCTGGTGAAATTCGATAAACAGATATAACAGATAAACCTGCTTAAAACTTTGTTACAGTGGCCCAACCCTTCTGAACACACAGATCAATGGTGATAAGGCTGCAGTATCTATCAATGTTTTGACAGGTCGCCTAATTGGAACAAAAAATACATTTTGAAAGAAACACAATACCTCTCAGATCTTGTTTTTAACCAGCATAATGTTATTTCACAGAGGATAACACAGATGTATGATATATAGATTAGGAACTACATTAAAGCAAGGACATTATAGTTAGATTTGAGCATCTGCAGCATAAAGAAAAAATACAAATACAGGTACTTTAAAATAATGTTACCCAGAAGTGTGCATTTGGTGATTTATCTGAACAGTTGGGGCTTCTGCTGTCTGCAGCAGGTTTAGTTTTCCCTCTGGAAGTCATCGGCTCCTGTTGTTTTCAAAAATCCATGAAAACCAGCTCAGAGAGAAACTGCTCTACTGACTAATGCAATCCATCATTTCAATCGCATGTGTGTGTGTATTTCTTCCTCTGACACAACGTCATGATGCCAGAATCACTGCAGTCATATAAAAACCAGCCTGGGCTGAATTTGAAGAGATCAAGACAAGCATTTGCTTCTTATTCTGCCCTCAGATTTATGTTGCCTTATCATTGCCACCAGAAGCCGGAAAGTGCACAGCAATAAAATATGAAATGTAGAAATGAAAGTAGCCTATAATAAATGTGATAATTAGCTGAATGATAAAAGCATGGTGGGGAAAAGTGCAATAATGTGCTATTTAATGTGATGGATTATTCATCAAGGCAGCTGCTTAAATACATTTCTGAATACAACAGAAACCATTGACGAACCATTGACACAGTCTGACTGTGGTAAATACATGAGTGGGCTCAGACTTCATGATGGGAAAAATAAACACCCATTATAAACCAAAAAATGAATTCCAAATTCTATCCACTTTCAGCTGAATGTGGACGTGCCAGGATCAGGTTATTTCCAAAGATGAAATGCCTTCGCTTTGAAGAGATCCTCAATTATGAATTTCATGTATTTATTGAGGAGATTTTGAAGGTTTTGAAGCTTCAAGAATAAAACTAACTAAGCACCGGCACAGCACCCTGTCAGTTAATAGAAGTAAGTTTTGAGGAGAATGGATCGTCTGCAGCATTTATTAATTATGAATCACACTTTACAGTGCATATAAATGGTTATAGTATGAAGTATGAAGATGACAGCAGCCACATGGGAAAAATTATATTGCTAAACTCATCAAACTGCAGCTGAGCAAAGATTCTGACCTGCCAGTAATCCATTCCACCTTCCAACAATTAGATCATTGATATTTTGGGCTATCTATTAGGTGACTCAACTAAACCTAACGTCACTGGCCTTGTGCCCGGTGGATCAGACTCGGCCTTGTCGGGAACACATTATTATGCTGATGAAGATTTATGTATCATATGTTTATATAAACATTTCCTTTCATTACTATCGCAATCATTACAACTATTAACTATTAATATTTTAATCTTATTTTCTTCAACTTTTTGCTGTTACTTGTTTTCACCCACCTCTGTACATACTCCTTTTTAATGCACATTTGTGTGTATGTGTATGCTTGTGAGTATGTGTGTGTCGGCATGTGTTGGTGTGTTTTATGTTTTATAGAATTTGTGGAGATGAGTGTGGACGTGTGGATGTATTGTATATGTGTATCGTGCTATGTGTTGCTATATGTTGTTGCTGGGGAGTGACCAAAACAGAGAATAACGGGGCTTTCTACTCTAAGAAAATCACCAATTAAAGCTTTGATACGTGACTGAACATGTTTCAGCAGGAAAATGATTTGTAATTGAGGAGAACTTAATAAAAAGAGCAGCCAAGATTACATGTTTCCCTGACATTAGCATGTGGCTTCATGTAGCAGTGAATTGGCAGACAGTAAATGACTGGGTATAGCGGCAATTTTTCCCATTGAAAATCACCAATAACAGCTTCAAAGCATTACAGACATGTTCTAGCAGGGATATGTTATGAAATGAGGGAGGAATTAACAATTTCAGCAACCAAGATTACATGTTTACATGATGTTCGCATGTAGCTTCATGTGCTAGTGTAGGCTACCTGCAGCTGGAAAATGACTGCGTGTTGGAACAATGTCTTGTTCAAAATCACCAACAAAAGACTCAAAACAAAACCACATGTTACAGTGGGGATATGATCCAAAATCTGGGACATGACAACAGTAGCCAAGCTTAGGCAAAATGTTTCCTGGTCATTAGCATGTACCTTCATGTAGCAGTGCAGCCAGGAAATGACTGTGCATAGCAGCAATTTAGCCTGTCATATTGACTATATTGACTATGTATAGGGGCACTTTCTCCTGTGAAAAATCCCCCGTAAAAGCTTCCTAACATAAAAGATATGTTCAAGCAGGAATATGATCCGAAATCTGGGAGAAATTAACAACATCCACAACCATGATATCATGTTTCTCATTAGCTTGTAGCTGCATGTAGCAGTGTACTTGCAGCCGGGAAATGACTGTGTATAGGAGCAATATTTTTCATCAAAAGTCACCAATAACAGTTTCAAAACACAAAAGACATGTTCCAGCAGGGATTTTTATCCAAAATCTGGAAGGAATTAAGGACAACAGCAACCAAGGTTATAGGTTTTCCTGACATTAGCATGTAGCTTCATGTAGCAGTGTACTTGCAGCCTGGAAATGATTGTGTATAGCGACAATATTTTCCATTAAAAGTCACCCATAAATGCTTTAAAACACAACCAGATACGTTTCCACAGAAATATGATCCAAAATAAGGGAGAAATTAACAATATCGGCAACCAAGATTACATGTTTTCTGACGTTAGCATGTAGCTACATGTAGCAGTGTACTTACAGCGGGTAATGACTGTGTGTAGTGGCGCTCACCAATAAAAACTTCAAAACACTAAAGACATGTTCCAGGAGGGATTTTATCCAAAATCTGGGAGCAATTAACGAGTAACCAAGGTTACTGTTTTTACTGACATTAGCATGTAGCTTCATGTAGCAGTGCGCTTCCAGTCAGGAAATGCCTGTGTATAGCAGCAATATTTCCCATTAAAAGTCACCAGTAACAGCTTCAATTACAACCAGATATGTTTCCCCAGAAATATAACCTGAAATCGGGGAGAAAATTACAACACCAGCTAGCAGGACTTTGTGTTTCCCTGACATTAGCATGTAGCTACATGTATCAGTGTATTTGCAGCCAGTATTGACTGTAAATAGCAGCATATCCTGCAGGAGCAGATGACAATATAGAGAAATCTGTCACAAGCTGACGTCATCTTGTAGCCAAAGCAGGAAAAAACTGTAGGAAACAGAGTATTCAGAACGGTCTGAAGCCTGAGGACTTTGCACAAAGGGATTACTTTTTCATAAGTTCTCATTATACCAGGAGACTATGGAAGTTTTTACAGAGCATGTATTTTCTTGTCACATCACCATTGCCTCATTACTACAGCCACATTACTATTATTGTGCACCCAATTCAAGTTTAATATAAGTCATACAGGGTGATTTGTATTATTATTCATTGACCAACCAACAGTCAGTCCTTCCCCAGAGCTATGCTGCTATAGTGTGGTTATAAAGCTGGTAATTTTTACTTTTTTCTGCTCTATTATTCGAGGCTGGATGTGACCACTAAAACTATACTGCCACTTCAGTCATTTCTGCAGCTGCTCATCACCAATATAATTATCCAAAACTAAAGTACAATGGGCCGTAACCAATGTTTGATGTGCCACAGCGTTTTTGAATGAGATGCAGAATTTGGCCTGAAACAATTTCCTGTAGTTGGTAGTTTGAGCACAATGTGAATCCATCCCCGGCTACAGTAGCAGAGCAACTATTCCCCACAGACTGATACAGGCCCGCTGCTCACTGGCAGGCCTCTCAGTCCACACACTAGCTGCTTTGTGACTACTGTACTCCTACAGGACTCACACACTAGGAAATGACACACAGGGCTTCATATGTGTGTGTGTGTGTGAGTTCCTGTACGTGTCACGTTACTAATTTCAGCCATTAGAGCAACTCTTTTCCAGGATTAGGAAAAAGTGCTCTGTGCATAGCTAATGGCTCTGAAATGCCAACATAATGAGCACTGTGAAGGGTGAGGATTTGGGAACAGGTACACAGAGCTCGTGCTGAATACTATCAGTGGTGTTACGGAGCAGATTGAGATGCTGCAGAGAAATGAAACACCTGGGCTGAAAGGAGAGGAAGGCTGTGATGACAGCAGCAGCAGCACACACAAGTTGGAGGACTGTGTTACACCCCACATCTGTATGAGAATGCACAGTGCAGACACTGAGATTCAGTTATATTGGGGCTACGCAGCTTCTCCCATTGTTTGTTCTTTGAAGAAGTGCAGCCATGAATGTTGCATGAGGGATACCGAGTACGCCAGGCTGCCAGGAACAGTATGAGGCTGCTGATGCCGGAAAACAAACACTGAACTTTAGCCAAACACAAGCCACCACAAAGTTAACGAGGTGGAGAGATGTTTTTTTCCATCCCTCGAGTCACGTCACAGGCAAGGCTCAAAGTGGCATGTATCAACACCTCTAACGCTCACTAATTAACTGCTCTTTGTTTGTTTAATCTGCGCATAAATAGAAATGTGAAAACAACAATTTGTTTCCAGGGAAGTTATATGCTGGAACTGTTTCCTGACAACACCTGGGCGAGCTGAAAACAGGCGGCTTCCCGTGTGCTTGTCTTTAAAATGACGCTGTCAGATTTGGCAACATCCATACACAGAATTCCCTCGTGCCTATAGATTCTTTGATGGCAAGAATTCTTTTTTCCTTTTTGGAAAAAGTGAGACAAAATGCGCTTTCTCCAGGCTGGTGTCTGCACTTCAAAGATAGTTTGTTGTAGAACAAAATCTCTGTAACATCACTCAATGATTTGAAGTGATCTTGTTCATCAAGAGCAGCAGGTGGTTAGTCTGCTCTACTGCTACGATGTAGCTGATTGCTCCACAACAAGAGATTCTCACAGTTAAACTAACAGCTAATCTTCAGTGTTGTGCATGAACATGCTCATATTCTTGTTGAATAAGGAACTGAACGCACCACTTGGCAACTTATGAACGTGAGCGTGAACCTCATTCACGCTCCATGCTGACAGCGGGAGGATCTCATCCAATCTGCTCCCCCCATGACTGCCCTCATAGTCCTCACCTTCAAGCTCCAACATGGCGGAAGATTCAGCAGCTTCGGACAACAGAGGGTCTTCTTTAGCAGCTGAGCGTCCCAGCACCTTCGTCAGAGCGCCACACGTCACTCCAGGGTCAGTGACAGTGGGTGCACAGATCTCGGGGTTAGCTTGCATGCAACATGCCGAGGCAGACCGGGCAAGAATCGTGTGTGTCCATCTCGGAGAGGGAGAAACCGCGTGCACTTGGGCATGGGCGGTGTTTGGCTTTCCTTTGCTAGCTGGAAGAGCCTCTCTTCTTTCTCTGTGGTGCCATTCGACCTCACAAGTTAGCACGCTAAACGAGCAAGCGGTCAGTTTACCTGAAAACGGCAATTACTCCGGCGGTGAATCATCTCCTCAAGTATTAAATTAAAAAAAAATATATATATATATATTTAACAACAATCTCTGGGTCCATGATCTCGGGCTAACTAACTTACCAGCTTACTTCTTCTTTCGTCAAGCACAGCTGGTTGCTGGGTAACAGGAATGCCAGGTCGGGGTGAGAACAACTGGTGATGCAACCAGGAAATCCTCCGCAGACCAGACTGTCCCATTTCGGACTTTGGGTTTGGCTGATGCGGTCTTCAAAGGACGTGGCCGACATGAGCCGTGAAGGCCGCGTCCTTCAAAGGCTGCAGCCCCTGAATTGAGACACAGCTCAAGTCTCATTTATCCAGTCGTATGCCCAGTTCTTCTCGAACACACGGCTTTTTGTTAAAGTGTTTTTAAATTCTAATATTTTATTAATGGAATGCATGTGTTAGGGACATACTGAGCATACAATTGGGAAAATGAGACTTGGATTATACTGTGTGAGATGTGTGAGAGTTTGTAAACAGATGTTTTGATATAGTTTTGCTGTTGTTAAACGCGGCCCCCTATGACTTCAATTTATCCTGAATTTTCTCTGTTTTTTTGGATTTCTTGTTCAACTAAAATTCATTCAAGAAAAACTAAATTTTGTTCCAGAATTCAACGTAACATTGGGTGAGTAACTGATACACCGATGATCATTTTGCGCGTGAAGTATTCCTTTAAGTTGACTTCTGCTAATGATCTAAGAAAATCACATTTACATTAGATTACTTGAGTGTAGTTAACATTGCAGCCTCTAGAGGCCGATAGCAGGACTTTAAACTTTAAGACTTGTTAACTAAATCCCACCATGAACTCAACACGTTGGTCTGAATCCATCCCACACAGCCCGTCTGTGACTGTGATCTAACAACACAGACACTTTGAAGACAATGCCATTATGGTCAAAGGAGGATGAGAACACTGAGCGAGGCCCGTGCTGATGATCAATAACCCTCCTGCTAATATGAGAACGAACAGCCTTAATCAAGTGGTGAAAATCTGGAGCAGAGGCGGTGCCGAGGCCTAACGGGACGCAATAAGACGGAGCCTTAAAAGAGCAGCTGTTAATGGGCCTTCGCTGAATGTCACCTGCCGTCGATAAGGGTGTCATAGAGATGTCCTCACCCAGCACACACCGCATTAGATCGGACACTTCAGTGAGATTACACGTCACCGCTCACTCTGCTCATGGCCGGTTGCTATGACAGCACAACAAAAAAATCTCCAGCACTTACACTGAGACCTGAAAATACCTTTTGTGTGTGGGGGGTGTGTGAGTGTGTGAGTGTGCATCTGAATACTTATTTGAATTATTTATTTGAACAGTACTTAACCCAGCCTGATAGAAAACCTTTTAAGAATATGTTAGTGAAAAGCATGAATGGATAAAAAACAGAGGCTCCAGTCTACAACTTCAAATGCACACTCAGTCAGGCTGACACTGAGATGTAGTTTCACTGAGAAATCAATATATACAGTATCTTATTGGTGTTTGCCTTGTGTCTTTATGTGGTTATAACAGTCAGATGACTGACTGAACATCTGTCGTGTAGTTAGAAAAATATCTGTGTTGGTGGACACTAAAAATAGTTTGATGTATCCACTCATTTCTTACAGCCTAACAAGGTCTTATTACTATCAGGAAATATAGTTTGGAGCTGACATTGCTACCTGCTATTGTGGGTTTTGACCAACTGGTCATTTACCATCAGCACAACTGGAAAAAAATAGAAGAGCAGCTCAGGTTTGGCAGACCCCCTGTTCTATAATGCAGGATGAACACAGGACTGAGTGCACAGGAGCTTCTATGGCACTCTGCAGGAGGTGAAATAACACGCACACAGAGCTGGATTTATACTTGATTCGAGAGATTAATGGAAGTCCTGCTGTGAATATCTACACTGCAGGTTCTGTTTTATAGTTCAGCATTGGATTCCACCCTTTGATAGCAGCCGCACAACGTTAGACAAAAGTATTGTACATCATCAGGCTGTATATATCCCACTGTAATAATGTTCACATTCTTTTAATGACACTGAGATATAAAGCAACATAAGGAAGGTTCGCTATGTCTCACTACTGAACTGGAGCTGCCTGCGGTGCTTTTACTTGTTTACAATATTTCATTCATGGTCATTTCATTTGGTCATCTTGTGAGAAAAATGACCAAAATGCATCCCTCTTGTCAACCTGCCGTCCCCCTCCATCCCCATAGTCCGCACCCAGACGCTGTCCAACCTGGACCCAGCCTATAACTGATAAAATAGTGAAACTTTGGACAGAGCATTTCTATCTTAACTTGTGGAGCATATGTAGCAGGTTCAGCAACCAGGGGTCTCATTTATAAACAGTGCACAAAACAAGGCCTGACAGAGGCGTACGCCACTTCCCACGCAAAAGTTGTGATGCATAAAAACAGACTTAATGGGAGAAACTTTGACCCAAGCTTACAAACATTTTGGAGATGGGAAATTGGCAGTGCAGATGGTGAGATGGAGCCTGTTTGCAGAAACTGTTGAATATTTTTTGGCACACACCATTTTTGGCTTTTGTTTGTATCTACATTTTTAGTATGGATCCTAGGCATTGTTTTATAAATGAGACCCAAGGACACTCTCAGACCAATTACATGCATTTAATCATCCCATGTGATGCAAGTCTGTGCATTTCAATAAGCTTTGCGACCCAAGTGAGTGAGATACACACAGGGGACGAGATGAGATGCAAACACAAGCAGGGACGTACCACTATGACAAAGAGACTGCCAAAAGCGTCATTAGGTTACTAAATAATAGCATTGATAGTGGGGCGGGAGCTGTGGTTTGTTAGCATGCAGTTTTCAAGTGATTTTCCAAGCTTGCTGTAGATTGGTGACACACTAATTTCCTTTGACATATCTGAAATTTTGGGGGTCATCTTTGCAAATCTTGAAACGATTCCATATATTGACGTTTTTGCATCTTGCTAGCCTCTGTAAGCCTGTCATGTGTGTTCAAATTGTCCGAGTTTCCGTAGTGCTCAACTCAACTAAACTCAAATTTATTTATAAAGCACATTTAAAAACAACTCACGCTGACCAAAGTGCTGTACAAAGGTAATAAAATCCTAAAAACTGGACTGCTGGTCACTGACGTTAGATGAGTGCGAGTCAGAGTCACAAAACTATCACTAAAAAAACTGTCTCTGTCTGAGAAGCGCTAAAAATAATAATGTTGATTCGGGATGCACAATATTGGATTTTTTGCAGATATCCTATATGCTGATATGTATCAACTCATCTGACCGATAACTGATACCAATCGATATATCCACTTTTTCCTCACCTAATTTTAGTGATGATCAAGTCTCTTCTGTAGTGGACTTAACATCATATTATGCATGTATACTCCTATCATGATGGCCCACCAGTAGGTGGAGACATGAAATACAATACTTTCCAGTGTATGTGATATACATTCATTGTGCAAATTAAGAAAAAGCATGTTGGCTAATTCCGATATTTCATTTTAAAGCCATTATCGTCCGACACCGATGACATGCCGATATTATCGTGCATCCCTAATGCTGATGCATCATAAAAAATGTTGGATAACAATAAAAACAGAGTATTCAATTACTGATTTTGACGTCGACTACCATGGCAGCGATCAAAGCAGTGAAGCATTCAGGTCAGCCATATTCAGTAGCCTTGTGAGCTTGTCTATGTTCTATCAATGAAGACAGCCACCCTCAAGAGTCTCCATGGTACCTCTTGTGTAGGCTCCATAGCAAGGCTGTAACCCTGAGCATTACTTGTGAATCAGTGTGACTGTTACCAAGCTTTACTGGCTAGCTTCCACTTCTGGAGGGGAGCAGCACTTTGGGACCTCCCACATGTTGAACATTGTAAAGGGACAGACAGCTTAAAGGTATAACGTGCAAGATTTTCCCAAAGAACAACGTATAGACTGATGCAAATCTCTCTCAATCATCACTTATAACCCACTTTTATTTATTTTTATTTATTTATCTATTTCCTTTTGACCCCTCCCCGGGGTATAAGGGACAAACAAAAATAGCAATAACAAATCAAAGCAGGCGGCAATCAATGTACAACAAAACAACAACAACAAAATAAATAAAACAGAATTAGTGTACATACATACAAGTCTTTGAAGAGAAGAAAAACAAATCAAGAGAAACTACTCAGGATTTTCTTTAAAAGTTTCAACAAATTTGACAAAACCTTTACTTTTCGAGATGACATTAACTTTTGAAACTTGTAAATATTTGGATTTACTCTATAGAACTGTCCGACAAACTCTCTTCTCTCTTTGTTAAAAAAGGAACACACATTATGATATTCGTCTCCTCGATTGCCAGTCAAACAAAGAGTACATTGCCGAGGGACATTTTCACGGTTATACCTGCGCTCAGAGATAGATAACTTATGATTTCCACACCGAAACTTAGACAAACAAATCCTTTCGGCAGGTCTTAACATAATCAAATAAGGTTCAAAAGTGAAATCAGTTTTAAACAATTGATAACTATCACATAAAAGGGTTGCTTTGTAATTTCTCATGCCATCTCTGTAGTTCCATGTCAGATAATCTACGTTCAATCATTAACTTTAAATATTTAGGTTTCATCCGTCCAGCGTCATGTCATAAGTATGATAAACCACAATCATCAAGAATATTTTAAACTTTGGAAATCCATTTACACTGAAAAATATTGTCATCATACAGAATCTTGAAAACAATAAACACAATCAAAGAGATTTTTGTTGTATTATGACTAATTAAATGTACCCAAAAGTTAATCATTCTCATGTTTACCTTTAAATCTAAACTATTTCGACCAAACTCTCCATAAATAATACAATTTGCTGTGCGTTTATTAACATTAAGTAAACGTTTCAAAAAAGATCTGTGAAGCATTTCAATTTGGTGAAGTTTATGAAATCCCCAAACTTCGTTCCATATGAAAGAATAGGAACTAAAAGCTGGTCAAATAACTCACATTGTATATCAACAGGTTACTGTAATCTAGTAACTCTATTTTCCAAGGAGAATAAAGCTCTTTTAGCTAGTTTAACTTGCTTGGCTATTGCTTTATCAAATCGTCCATTAAAATTAAATAACGTTCCAAGATAGTCATACTCAAAAGTAACTTCTAATTTATCTGAACCAAACTTAAATTCTGGGAGTATCCGTAATTTCCCCCTAGAGAAAATAACAACCTTTAGAAGTATATGTGGTGCTGTATTTATCTGTAAAGACTCTGCCCTCTGCCTGTATGTTCTTAATATGTTCTGATTTTGCCATGTTTATGATGTTCATGGCCGCAGTGTGCAGGTGAGGTCTGGACATAAACAGCAGGCATCCAAGATGAAGCTCCAAACACTTCGGACACAGTGTAGAACAACACAAATATAGCAAGGCGAAACAAGTGAACAAGGTAGCAGTGCAAAGTAGAATTTGATAGCACATCTCCCAGAACTGCTGGCTCTCAGTTGTCTGTGCTGCAGTTGGAAATGTCCACTTAGAGGCTGTATGCACAATAACTGTAGTATCATCAAAATATATAAAGTATTTCCTTGTACCAAGACAGAGAAGACACAGTTTCTGAAAAACACTCCTCACAACGTTTCTTTCCTCACAGAGACCAATCCAAGGGAGCTCATAGGAATGAACAGAGCACGCACAGAAACATATACGCGCAGACATACAGTCCAAACACTCCAGAATCCAACAGGCTGGACTGGCACTCAAGTGTGCGCAGAGTTATAATCTCATCATCATAAATCAATATGCCAACCACGGAGCAGCATTTATGAGCAACCCACAGCAAGCGGCCGAATTACACACACATACACGCACACACACATTCACACCACAGACCACAGTGTGGCTGCGGGGTTTTTCGTCTCCAGCATGTGTCACCTCAAAAATAAGCATTAGAGCTAAGAGCCATTAGGCCACAACCACAGTTTCTCTTTTAACTGCCATTAGAAAGCCTGTTCCAGCACAAGCACTCAATAGCCTGTCTGTCTCGGTGCCTCAGCTGGCTGCGGACACGTCCACTCATGCCAGGCAAACCTCCCACCACACAGCCCTGTCATATTTTATTAGCAGTTATTGATAAGTAAAGCATATTCTAAGACTTCTAAGGGCTCTTTGTCTAATGGGTACGTCAGTGTGTTTATTATTGTCTGGATGGTACAGAGTTTCAGTCCACGTGAGACTTTTCCACTTCAGTGAGAAAGTCTTCAAGCAGGATTGTCTCCAGGTGCAATTTTCCGCCCTCCTTGTATTTACAGCAGGAAAAGACGTCCATTGGATATCTGTCACCAGCAAATGACATTCGGAAAAAAAGTGTATTAAAACTCTGTTCCCCACAGAGGACGATGATTGTCAAAAGAAGCAGGGAAGAGAAGAAATACCTCACCTATACTTGACAAAGATGTCAACCAGAACCCAAAAATTGTAATTGCAGAGTCTGTCCTGTTGCTTTCTGCAGGGGCATCTCCTGTGCTTTCAGGTTATCATGCCAAACTTGCTGCTTATTTTTCAAACTCAGGAGATTAGAGCTCAATTACAAGACGAAGGCAATGAAAAGTCAAAGAGGCACAAGGGCATTAATAAAAAGAAAAACACCCAAGAGGCCAATTTTCCAGTAACGACGTGTGTGAACATAATTAAATAAGTACAAGGCACAGCTGACTGCTGGTGTCAGCATAGACAGTACAGTAATAAATCCACTTGGTGGTTAAAGGAACAAGTGCAATTAAACTGGAGGGTTTCTTTAAGTGGTGCACATCCACAACAGTAAAGGACAGGTCCGCTTTATTACAACAATGGTCTTAAATACTTTAAGCCATTATTTCTATTAGTAACAACAACATCAGCAAGTTAAGTCCTGAGGTTTGGGAACATGGGGACATAGCTGCCATTAAAGGATAACTTCGGTATTTTCCAACCTGGGCCCTATTTCCCCATGTGTATGTGTGCGTATGATTCATAGGTACAACTCGTTCTAAAATTGTTTCAGTATTGAGGGAGGCGGATGCAGCCGGCAGCCGCGAAACGAGCTAGAACGGTAACGGGGGCAACACTGGAGATCTGAACCGGTCAGTGGCGAAAAAAAGCACTTTTAATGCGCAAACTTATACGGGACGCATTTGCCCCCGTTACTGTTTTAGCTCGTTTCGCGGCTGCCGGCTGCATCCGCCTCCCTCAATACTGAACCAATTTTAGAACGAGTTGTACCTATGAATCATACGCACACATACACATGGGGAAATAGGGCCCAGGTTGAAAAATACCGAAGTTCTCCTTTAAGTCTGGTGGAGAAACTTAAGCAGTGAGGCATGTTGAAAACACATCCTCAGGTTAGATAAACTCATCTGAAAGAGAAAATGAAGATGAATGAGGAAATGATCACTCAAACTGTTCTATCACAGTTTACATACTGACTTGCTTTCAGGTTTAAATCTAAAAAAATATTGGCATTAATTGCGTCTGCAAACTACGGACACATTTGTCCATTGTTTTGTAGCATATACGTTAAAACTTTCTGTTTCTCAACAACACCATGGTGAAGTTGTGTTTAAGTTTAGGCAAAAAAATAAATAAATAACAGTTATAGTAAGGAAAAGATCATGTTTTGGCTTAAAACACTCGGTTTTGGTGGCACAAAAGCCACTGGAAAAGCAGGGATGGGGTTGGTGAAAAACATCCGGGTTTGGTGGCACAAACACACGTGGTAATAGGGCTAGGCGATATGACCAAAATCTCATATCCCGATATAGGTCATTTCATATCCCGATACCTATCCCGATATAACACATTTTAATCCAATGAATAAAAAGTTGTCAATGTCATCCATGCAAAAGATGGACAGACTCCAAATGACAAAAAATATTGCCGTAAAAAGTGTAATTTGCGTCACAGCGATATAAACGATAGAGCAAAATATGAAACGATAGACATTTTTCTCTCGTCACACAACATATATCATCATATCGCACAACCCTAGGTGGTAATGCCAAGAAAGGTTGCCAAAAAACAACCGTTGTTATTGTTTGTTGGTCTCAAACAGATGTCTGCAACTACGTTAGTCCACTGGATTCTTTGCTAAAACAAAAGCCATGCAACCACAACGTGCACGTGTGAAAGTTTTCAGAGTGGTTTGATACTAAGCCAAACACCAGACTAGACCTGTACACCGAATTGTAACAGGTGTCCCACTTGACTCAGCAGCTGCTCCAGAGTGGAACAAGAATGGAACATAATGACGGCTGTGTCCAAACAGAAATGTATTGATTGCCTATGGCGTAGCATCACGTAACATCAGAGCTCTCTGTCCACACTTAATCCATTAAATCGGCTGCGCACTCAAGATCAGACTGGAGATGTAACCATTTAACGGATGATTAAGTAGCCTATTTGCTTTTGTCCTACTTTTGTATCATTACTTTTTAAATCAAAAACATGTTTTATATTGTGATATTTACTGGAAATTACATATAATATAGCTAAAAGCAAATACCGTTAGCCTAGCCTAGCTTGATTTTAGTGATGGTCATTTTCCTTTGCAGAAACATTCAGCTCCCTGGTGATCTCCCTCCAGACAGCTGCCACTGTGTTAAGGTAGTTGTAGTGAAATAAGGAGGTATAGTCTAGATACTTCCTCATTTCACTTTCATGAATCAGCCGTCCTTGTCCACTAAAGGGCTTCTAAAGCAAGTCAAAGACATAACAGAACTTCGTCGTGGCTTGGTGGGTAGAGCAGGTGCCCCATGTACAAGGCTGTTCCCTTCTCTCCCTCCTCTCACCTCTTTCTTATATTATTCATGTTGTTATATTGCTCATTACTTATGCAATCTGAGTTGAATTCAGTGCTGTGATGCTTAAACTTTTTTTTACATTTGCATCATTGTGTTTATGTCATAAAGAAAAATGCCAATTTTAGAGTCTGTACAACTAAAACTAACGTAGAATGCCGGCTCAAAATAATAATGCAGCTCAGTCTCAGTGTAGAATCCGCCCTCAGTGAAGAGTTTGATGACTGGGTTCCAATCAGACAAAATATGGCCCACATTACACCCTGTTTCACTCTCCTCTCCGGGCTCAACACCAGTTGCCATCGATCTCCAGCATCGCTCTCATCCATCTTCTCAAATCACCTTTTTAAATCAGTTACACATAGACGGGATGGATGTGACTGCCTCCCTTGAAATGCAGCTTAGCCAGCGGCGTGCATAGCTACAGATTTAAGTCTGTCTGAGGCAGCAGGCGTGTATTGTACGAAGACCTCAGGGACATGATAGAATTATTAGTCACTGACTGTCTCCTTCCCCTCCAATGCAGGTAAAACATTATGACTGGACAGCAGACTCATAATCCTAGACATTTTTTTATTCCCATGTATCCCTATTAATGTATCAAGGCTGTGCAATAAAACATGAGTTGAGGCACTTTTGCTCTTTTGTGCTTCTGCCCTTTCAGACAGGAGACAGAGTTAAAAGAGTAGTGCAGAGAATATGAAACATGCACAGGGAGAAGGATCGAGAAAACAGCCTTTGGTAAGTCACAAACAGAGAGAAAGAGACAGAAATTCAGCCCGAGATGAAGCTGTTGCTGCTGGCTGTCCTGCTGTGATGTCTTCCTACCTGCGTCATGTTCCCTATTTGTGGCTCAGGCCTCTGTCAGACAATAGGCAAGAACTGGCGCCTGAGCTGTAAAAGCTTGACATCTCAACAACTCATTTTCGAGCATTTCAACACAGCTGGTCACACACCATGCCTTGACGTTGCATTTATATGACTTGGGTCCAATAATACCTCAGGAGATGATGGCGAGCCCAGAGCTGTGAGTCGACTCTCTCTCCTCGCTGTGACAGCAGACGTGCAGAATGCAATTTGACTTGTTTTCATGTGCTAACTGCTTCTGTTTTTAATATAAGTGAGTATCTGAGGCTGCTTTGCCAGAGGCACACGATAAGGAGGAACATTCACATTACAGTCACAGTGTGTGCAAACAGCCTCGCCAAGAAAAGAGAGACACACACACACACACAGAGTGTTGTGAGATGATCTCGACACTGTGAAACCTTGGTTTATTCTGAATGAAACTCTGATTGCATCTATATTGCTGTCTGCAGCCACAAGGTCTTGAACAAAAAAAGGAGGTCTCTTTCACTACTTTGATTTTGCCTTTCGCAATGTTGCATCATTTCGAGGGGTTAGTCAGTATTTAGCAGAAACTAATTAGGCTGTATTAATCCCAAATGAACTTCAATTAAAAACACGACAACTTTTCTTAGCCTTTGCTGTTCTGTCCTACAAATATGTGGAGGTTGGTGAGGTGGTGTTTTAAGACATTTAGACACCATATGATTTCTGGATAATGACATCTGATCACGTACCTTTATTATTATGACCAAACATGGCGCATTTCCTTTTAAATGGAAGCAATGCAGGATTCACCTGAGGGACCACTACGTCTGGTTGACCTATTACATCACAGACCAAACAACTGACAAACAAGTTAGCTACGGTTAGCTAGCAGCTATCTGGTATCATGGTGGACAACTTTACAGCTCTGTACATTTCGTCTGCACGGCTCTGGATGTAGATTTCACCATGTTGTTACCAGCTTCTTCTTCTTCTTCTGTTTGATGCAATAGAGTGTGCCAGGGCTAACGTCAAAACCCGGAAGTTTAGCATCGCGCTGGTTCCCAGAAGAGAAAGTGAATGTGATTTTTGCATTGCGTTTTGGATTATGTCAGAAAATAAGCTCTGTGGCTAACACAAGTTTATGATACTTACAGGTTTTGTTCAGCGAGATAATCTTCACATATGAACACCTTTCATACCGCATTTGAAGCTTAAATGCGATCGCCAGAAGTAAAAAGCTAACGTTAGGCTTTAACGGACTACATGACTACTCCACGGTCGCATGACTCTTGACGTCACCGCCACTAAGCTTTCAACTGATTTCGGCCGCTTTATTTTAAAAACATTGTATAATGGGGAAATCGGACTGTTTAAGCTAAATAAGAAGCTGTAATGGCGGACTGCCAGCACTCTCGCCTGTTCGGGGGTGATGACGTTTAATGTCCCCGACAGGGTTTGTAGTCGTATTGAGCAACTTGTTAGCAACCGCCTTTTTTACGACACGTAAAAGCTTCAAAATTCACAAGTAGGGTATTTACTGACGTGTTTTATGTCGTAGAACAAAACCTGAAACTCGCTTAAGCTTTTGTTAACCACAGACCTTATTTGAAGTATTTTACCAAAATCCCATTCAAAAAACGTATTGACTTTTAGATGAGAGAACCGGAAGTGCTAAAAGCGCTAACGGAGTTCCGGGTTTACTGGCACACTCTATTTGACTTCCGGGTCAAGGGCTGCAGCGGAAACATTGGAGCATGCTCAGAGCGCCTCGGCCAGTTTGCGCCTGATTGACTGTATACATGCAGGAGGAATTTAATCAATCAGTCACATTATCTGGGTGTGTTAGTCTGACTTTGAGAAATTCAATTTAGTTTCAGTCAGGGATGGCTCTGACTCACAGACTGTGGCGACGTCTCATAGACAGCCTCGTGGCAACCAAGTGGCAACCACTGGGACTAAGAAATGAAGCCAACACTGAAGTCCCAAAAACTGCAATTCTTGGAATGGCCACTAGTTGCTTATTTCAACATTCATGGCAACTGTATGGGGGGGTTCATTTTTATATATCTCATCATTTTATGCAGTCTATTTGTCGAGCTGAGTAAGTCGTGTTTTACTGCAATGCATTCTGCGTTCATTTACACCTGCCTCAACATGTGTTCTTCTTTATGCAGATAAGGTTCACATGTTAATTAATACCAGGTGTACATGGGGTCTTATTCTTTCAATCTTCAAATTAAAAGCCCCAAAGGTATGGTACACACTGAACTGAGGGAACCAACTTCTCATCCATTTTGCACGTCAGGCAGAGCTGCGAACTGGAACTGGCTGTTAACCACCTTACTAGAGAGCTGCACTGGCCACTGTTACTTACTAATGCCAACAGTCTATACATTAAGGTTTTTTTGCTGCCTCCAGAGAAAGTGATTGCACTTTCACTGACCTGTTGATTGTTTTGTCTGAACTGTGACCTGCAACGCGTTCAAGCAGTTGAAAAGTCAACCTTGACTCTGTCAGCTGTGGTTAAGTGTCTGTCTTCCTCAGGCAGCTCACACATGCTACAGTCAACAATCACCCCAGGTCTCCCGCTCCGCCTCACAGATGACCCGTCACCTCCACCTCCACCTGCTGCCAGTGTGCGTGTGTGTTTAATAAGGACGTGATGAGAAAATATGTCTGACATTTGCGTCTTCTAAGACTGTTTTCATACGGGTGTAATCACAGCTCAGTGACATGAATGATCTTACGTGGCCTCTCCTCAGTACAAACTGTCACAGTGAGTGCTGCATGATGACCTGCAAATAATCCAGAGCTTAAAGGAGTAATTAAAATGTTAAAGGTTGAACCACTCAACACTTCCTCCATGTTTTTCTGTTGTCCTGATAAATGTGGTGTAATGTACATTTTCGCAGCACTAACACTGCTGCTCTCTGTTTCTCCATTTTAAAGCAACAGCTCTCACTAATAATTAATTAATTAATTAATTAATTAATTAACTGAGCCACTTCTACTTCTCAATCGATGCTGAACTACTGTTAATGAAACTCAACACTTCCTGCAAAGTGTTTCACATTAAAAGCCTACTGATGGACTTAATGCTGTGGAAAACATTATGATGTTTTTACCATGTGAGCTACTGCAGTGCAGGTGGTTCCATCCAACCACAACGTGTTTTACCAGGTCTTTATTCAGGACTAGCATGTGGGCAATTTTATGTTTGCAGTTGAATAAGTCATTTTTCCTTTGTACTCTAACCAGTGTCTGGGCTCCAAGGGAAGGGCTGAGGATGAGGGACAGACATAATCAGTAACTAGAGCCAGAGGATATGTTTAGCAACAAAAATGGTTTGATTGTCCACAGTTCTGAGTGAATGTAGCTGCCTCGTTTTGTTTTGATTTACAAATCTAATTTTCCATTTTCAACACTGGCTTGAAACTCCAGATCAATCAGCTGACCATGCAGGGAATTCTCCCGGTGCTCCTGATGTCCAGTCCAGTATATGTTGTTATTAATGAATATTCAGAAGTAGGGCTGCCCTCCCGACTAACAATTTTCCAAGTCAACCAATAGTCGTCACTTAGGTCCATTAGTCGCCCGCATGTTTATGATGTTAATTTACTTATTAAATTATATATTTTGGTGGTTTGAGTTGAAGGTGTGAGAAAGAATAGTATCAGTAACATTGTTAACACTGTGCTACATTACAGAGAAATACAAAACCGTACTAATGAACCTTCATTAATATAGGCCTATATTTTATCTACAAGTGCACGTCACACACTGAGCGAGCCGCCTGTTAATGACGCTGTGGGCTAATGGGCATGTAGCTACTTCCATGTTTCAGATGATACGTCATGTTTGTAGTCGACCAATGAAGATGAGTTTACATATCACCTTGGGTTCGTCCTTCACCTTCTCAAAATGATCCCACACTTTGGATTTCCTGCCCGACATGTTATTAACTAGCCTGTGGAATAACCGCAGGTACCAGCCCTGGAAATTAACCTGACTCCTGTCTGACTGCTGAGCGTGGACACTTCCTGTGTCTGTCCTTTCAAATTAAATTCACTCTTGGTCCAGTCATATAGGTTTTGTTTTATTTTGACAGGGTGCAGCTCCTGATAGAGTTTTACATTTGTTTTTTTGTTTTTTTGCAGCTAAGTGACCAATGAAATCTTTTAACATTACATGTTTATATGCACAACACAAAAGCCTGATCATAACCACGATACTGGTGAGCAACAAATCAATGACTCCCACCATGCAGTACGAAGTTAGACACATGATCAAATGCATCACCAATCACAAACTTGATATGCAGAAAACATTCCACCAAAGATAAATCAGTGTACCCAGAGATCTCCTGTATGTGCCTGCATCTCTGTTAGCTCAGTCCTTACACTCCAGTGACACACACTTGGATAACATGAGCCACATGAAGCCACTGGAAGAGCCCTGTTAAATGTTTCAGAAGAGTCCATCTCCCTTAGGAGAGTAGAGCAGTAAAAGACGGACATTTATAGAAGAAAATTCATTCCTTTTCTGAAAGTAAAAGCCCTATAGAAAGAAGTGCGTCATGAATGGGGCTCAGGCGTTTCCTTAGAGACACATCCTCAACCTTTGTGCAGCCTCGATGCGAGACTCTGGCACACAGCAGTACAACAACAACCTTGACCACTGCAGCCGGCCAGAGCACTCCAGGCAAACTTATCCATGCAGAATCTCTCCAAACAAGGTTTCTGTGATTCGTCAGGGATCATTTGTACGATATTTGTCAGCTGCGAGGCTTTCAAAACACAGTGTACTCTCAAGATGTTAACCTGATTTATGCGGCTGTGTGTCCAAAGAGAGATCTCCTTATTAACCACACTCCAATGCCAGATGGATCACCTTACCGCTCTGCGCCGCTTTATTGAATCAAAAAATTCTCCATATTACAGAAGTTATAGGGAGAAGAATGGGTGCATTGAGTGTGTGACTAAACCCAATAAACTTTGACACAACATACACCGGTTTAATTTTCAGAGTTGCATAAAAAGTAGAGAAATGCTCTCAGCGTAATTTGCATTTTTGAAGCCATTTTTTCAAACAGCAGAGAGGAGAAAATTACCTGGCTCTCCCCATCAAAGCACACAGAACTCTGCAGGAATTCAATATGAGACTAAAACTACTCACACTGCCAACACCTACTTACAGTACTTTAAAAATACAATCCTTAAACTCAGCTTCCCCACCACGCTGAGCCAACAGATATTGTGATCAACCTTTTAAATTGGGGTTTTTCTCTTAAAATGCCAGCTCTGTGAGGATGTGGGTGGGTAATTCAAATTTGTATTCCAAAGTGTGCATCAGAGAATGTGAGCATTCACTGAAAAATGAATAGGAATGGCTCTGACTGCAAAATCTAAACCAACTCACTCTTCTTTTGTCCTGAAGCAACTCCCATCTCATTTTAAACACCAAATATACACAGTGCAACTGTTTTACAAGGCAACCATAGCAAAGCTGATTTTGAACACTTGCTACATCCCTTGTCCGTTCATTTAGAAAGCAGAAATTGAGGTAGTGGTCGTGACTAAATACAGAACATTTCTTTGGCTTCTTGACAGTGGTTTGCATTTTGTAATCAGGCACGTGCACACATAGACCCCGGGTAGTGCTCAATCACCTGCCCTTTTGGTCTTTGACTTGATAAGTGCCTTTTTGGAAGACATTTTTTTATACTTTTACATTTTAGCTTTTAAATTTAGCCCATGGCATCAATTCTCAATTAAAAGCCTGTTGTATGCCCGACAACTGAATTAGAGCTGAGCCGCTGTCCCCTCCCTTTTCAGCTTCCTTTGTCACAGACACCGTAGATAACACACACAAATCGAGCACCCTGCAGTGCAGCCTCCACATGTCCCTGACCTGTCTTCATGGACAGCCAGGTAACGATAGTGTTTGACCTAAGCCTCTGTGTTGTTTGTCTCTGTTGTGAAATTAAACCACTATAAAACATCTAAATACAGCCTGCCTAACTGAGGCAACAACCCACCATCATGCCTAACAGCAGACAAAGCTTTGTGTTTATTCACGCAGGACACGGAAGTCATACACCCCAGCTGTAATCAGCAAACAGCCAGCTGATTGGATCATTCTATCTTATCAGTCACACACCAATTACAGCTCACTCTCACAACAGCAGCTAATAAGCAGAGCTAGCTGCTAACAGCCACCTCTGCAACTAACAAACTCCACAAATCCATTCAGCAGCTCCACCATCCACAGTCAGACACGCACGGCTGATTATTTACTGCTGAATTACAGCTCACAACTCGCACCAACAGAGGACGCTGCTCCAGTCTAAGTGTTTTTGCTAGCTAGCGAAACAGACTATTTACTGGAGTTTATCAGCCTGACACTCGTGCAGCATTTGATGATAATTTCAAGCACAGCTGTTATCAGCTTTCAATGTCTGATAGTCCACCACGAACATTTTGTCACGTCTGGTCTCATTAACGAAAATGAAAAAAGGTTGTTGACAAAACATTTTTGTCATAGTTTTCGTCAACAAAACTAACACTGTTCTAAGGCCCCAAGAGCTCTTCAGGTTCCAGAAGACACATGGTAGAGATGCACTGATCCAGCTTTTTCAGTTTCGATACCAATCCCGATGCTGTGGCTTTGAGTATCAGCCAATACCGATCCGATACCATGGTTGACCTAAAAAGCTATATACCTTTACATGTAGAACAGAAAAGACTAGAGGCATCAGGCACTGATGACTACACAGTTCTTTCCAAAGATACAATGAAACAAGATGAAACGGATTAATGCAGTGATGAACTATTTATATTTAACAACAATAAACACTTGTGCAACAGCAGTTGAAATAGTGTCAAATACCTCCACACAGCAGATTCTCTCCTTCGCTCCATGACGTATGACGTAGCTTGCGTCGCAATAGATTTAAAGGGAAAGGATCACCTCTGGTATAGGTTGCATTTTCCGATACCCGATCCATCTATTTTGATGATATTGAGGCCAATATTCGATCCAGGTATCGGATCGGTGCATCCCTAACACATAGAAACCTCCTGGCAGGGCGCTTTGGCAGCACACAAAACAATTTTGGCACAGGCAAGTCCCCTAAATTAAAAAGAAACACCTCACTCACGAATGGCACTGCATCAATCTGATCTGGGAAGAACGCCCTAATCACAGAGAACAGAAGCAGCTCCCAGCATCCATACAAATTAGAGAATGAGTCCGGTGGTATTCTACTTGTTTATTTTTCTTTTTGTGAACAAATCCTATGTGCAGTCCCAAACCAAAAGTGAATGTATAAACTAACAAGTGCTGTGTGTATCCACAGCCTGATATATCGTCTTCCTCTGAGCCGTAGGGCTCCATTGTTGTCCACAAACTATTAAATATACATCAAGGAGCCACACTGTTGCACTGGGTGACATGTTCCTTCATTACCATGAACACACACACACACACTGTAGTTTGTTTTGACACAGTCCCACACACACCATCCTGCTGCAGCAAATACCCACTGGAGACCCAACTGTATATCAATCCATCACTGAAAACAGCCCCCAACAAATGCACCATTTCCTCCTCTTTGAATAAGGTTTGATAAAAGCTGCAGTGGCCAGCCGCTTTTGGAAATGACTTCCCCTTTGTTTATATGAAGCCATTTATTATAGAGCGATTGTTAGCCACTTACACATTCACAATAGGAACCAATGGGCTTTGGGGCTGGGGGTCATAGACAGGGAGGGGAAGTCAGAAAGCTTTGAGTGAGTCTTTGTTCATGTAACAAAAATATTGCCACGCTTAACCTTCGAGGCCAAAACGCTCTCCCAATATAAGCAAACTTAGTGTACCAAAGGATAAACTAAGTGGATGCTAACTGCTAACTAAGTGATGCTAACTGTGTCATCCAACAGAAAAATTCAACATCCCATGATGAGCCAAATACATACGAATACAAGACCATAGTTTCTCAACAATTAGGCGTATATAAATCAGCAAAAGTAGATAAGTTTGACAGTAATTTTAAAAAGATAATCAAAATCGAATTGCAGAAAGAAGGGGAAAGCACATACAAATTCCAACAGTCAAATATCAGCATTATAACTGGAAAAGTGCACTCATAAGAAAGCAGATCTCCACCAGGTGGCCACGTTCCAGCTGCAGCCAAGAGGTGGGCTAGCGCTGATCGTGGCCACTCTAGACCTGTGGTTCCCAACTGGTGGGTCGCTGATCCATTCTGAATGGACCACAAGTGACTTTTTTTAGCCGAGAGGATTGGCAGAAATGCCCTTTGCTCCATGCTTTGCTACCTACGTAATGTTGTTGATCATTGTTTTTCGTGGTACGATAACTGTCTCAGTAAATTTCGCAGCTTCACGGTATCGCGGAATTAAAGAATTTATCTTATTATCAGTCAAAATGACCCTTAAAGGAATGAATATAGAGGGGTTATTGTTGGTTAAACAATTTCTTTACTACTGTAATTTAAAATTGAAACATTTTGTTAATGGAAGTTTGTGTAAACAGTCTCCACTTAAAAAATACCTAAAATTAAGGGGATTTAAAGTCCAGTTGCGTTTTTTTTTTCCCAATATTGTACATAAGCAAAGGTACACAGTATGTATAACCATCAACTTTTATATCATGGTGTACCTTAAAACCAGTATATCGCTGCAACCCTAGTGACCTCTACGGAACGGTTAAGACGAGTAAGGACTCAGCAGTCAGCAGTCAAAAGAGTCAGTAAAACAGGTTTTTCAACAACTGTTACTTGCTGCCACCACAAGAGGTCCTTGAGCATACATTCATAAATATGCACACAAAATATTAGGCAGATTGGTCCAGTAGTTTGTGAGATTAGCTGTAGGCTGACAGATACATACACTCAGTCACTTTCCCAAGCACAAGATCAAACACATGATCCCATTCAGGCTTCTCCCGGCGGAGATAAATATAGACACAAAGGAATATACTGTGTGTTAATGTTAAAGCAACCTTAACAACAACAACATGACAAGGAGTATCTAAGAGGCTCTAAGAGAAAATCAACATCTCAAACTGCTTGCCATCTATATGTTGAAGGATTGCCTCACCAAAGACAACATCGGCAAAACAACAACTTATCTCACCTGACACACAATCTCACAGCATCACACTAAGACAGAAGTCTTCATTAAGACCTTTTGACGTAAGTGTTTGCTTATAAATAGTTCTTTCTTTTCAGACCACGTGCCTAGGGCAGGAGTATTGTAAAAGTGTCAATGGTAAGAAGTCGGCATTCTCTGTCTCTTTCGTCAACTGAAAGAATGAATCACAGCAACACCTCAGATCCTCTTTGGATTGTAATGCTGTGGACGCCTGGGAGCCCCAGAGGACCTCGCTCAGAGCACCACCTGTCTCGCTGATCTGCTAGCTGGTGTTCTGTGTGTGCACGAAGCAGAATGTAGAACAGAAGTGAACTAGAAAATGTGAGAGAGCATTATTAACCATCCCGGGGGGGAAAACACAGGAAGCAACACTGCTGACACATCAGATCTGCTACCTGCAGCGCACTGCCGAGGAGAAACAACTGGAGCGTGCATCAGTTAGCACATCCAGCTAATGCGGCCTGTTGTAGTGAAGGAGATGTAGATCAGAGAGCTGACAGTCTTCCACCTGTTACTCAACCTGTAGCTTCTAATCCACTTTGCCGCACTGAGGCAACACCGCTCATACTAACACCAAACACCTACACAGGGCCTGAAGCATGTGTGCCTTTGAGAGTGCAGCACTTTAATGAGAATGTGTGTTTCTGTTTCCCATTTTTTTTCAACTGTCTTTGACATGATGCAAATGTTCTTTAAAACCTTAAAGGGACAGTTCACCACAAAGTCAAAAATACATATTTTTCCTCTTACCTGTAGTGCCGTTTATCGATCTTGATTGTTTTGGTGTGAGATGTCTGCCATCTTTTGAATATGATGGAACTAGATGGCACTTTACTTTGCTTTCAGCACCAAAAACCAACAGTTATGTCTCGTCTAGCAATCACGACTCAAGATAATCAGCAAACATTGTTGTGAGCAGTTTCATGTAGGACCTATTTTCTTTCTACCGAACTACACCTGCCAACTGTATCACTGCGCAGAAGGAAGCATACATCTGTAGCTAGCTCACCTAGCACCACTAGCCTCTTCTCCATGAGCAGATGTCGATATAGTCCATCCATCTATTTTCATCCATTTTCAATCTGCTTATCCGGGGCCGGGTCGCGGGGGCAGCAGGCCAAGCAAAGCATCCCAGACACCCCTCTCCTCAGCAACACTTTCCAGCTCCTCCTGGAGGACCCCAAGGTGTTCCCAGACCAGATGAGATATGTAATCCCTCCAGTGTGTTCTGGGTCTGCCCCGGGGCCTCCTACCAGTTGGACGCGCCTGGAACACGCCTAACAGGAGGTGCCCAGGAGGATCCTGATCAGAAGGAGCAGCGACTCTACTCCGAGCTCCCTCCAAATGTCTGAGCTCCTCACCCTATCTCTAAGGCTGAGCCCAGACACCCCACGGAGGAGACTCATTTCGGCCGCTTGTATCTGCGATCTCATCTTTTCGGTCACTACCCAGAGCTCATGACCATAGGTGAGGGCTGGGACGTAGACGGACCAGTAAATCAAAAGCTTTGCCTTCTGGCTCAGCTCCCTCTTCAGCGCCCGCATCACTGCAGACGCTGCACTGTTGAACCATCTCACGCTCCATTCTACCCTCACTTGTGAACAAAACCCAGAGATACTTGAACTCCCTCGCTTGAGGCAGTAACTCTCTCCCAACCCAGAGGGGGCAGAGAACCATGGCCTCAGACTTGGAGGTGGTGATGCTCATTCACACTCAGCTGCAAAACGCCCCAGTGCATGCTGGGCGGCTGTCAATATAGTGTATACAGTACAGTGTTCCCTGTGTTTGGACTTGGTTTTTATCTGTGATGAAAAAGCCTAAATAATTACATGTAGGTAAAGAAACAATGTAGGAGTGATTAACAGCAACTGGCGACACTCAACCCATTCTGGTCCAGCAACAGTGCAGAGTGTGGGACTGACCTGGTCGTCGTATTTGTAGGTTAGAAACTGATCCTCTGTAGCATCCTCCATGAAGCTGCCCTGAGGTGAGAGGGCGAACTCTGGCAGGAACACTGCAGTCTGACTCTCTGCACACTGAAAACACACACACACAGTTTCAGTCAGTCAGTATCCAGGTGAAGTGCACGGGAATATTATTAAAGTGAGATCACCATCATGCAACAAAGCTATAAGAAATCAACACACACAGATGCACACAGTAGAGTTGGACAACTCGACCCTTTGGTTGTGTAGCGTGGGTCATAAATCTGATCTCAGTCACTCCTGGGTTAATTTAGTGAGCTAAAACCTGGACCTCGCTGGTGTTTTCCAAACAGAGGCTGTGATATCATCTCCCCAAAAAGGCCGGGATCCCCTCCCGTCCTCTTCATTCCCCAACTCCTCCTCCTCAGCTCACAGGAGAGAAAAGCTATGCTCCTACATGACCAAACCCTCTGCTGATTCTTCATAAATTCTGCTCCACTTGAATATTTTCTGTTAATTTCATTGTGATTTATACACAACAGTCAGGAAGCATGCACGTCTCACGCAGGATTTTTGGATGATCAGCATAATCCAAAGGCAGGGGAGCGGAAGACTGATTATCAGACTAACAGGGACTGAGACTGTGCTGCTCACCCAGGCTGGAGAGGAATAACTGGCATCTGGCATTTAGAGGGCTCCCCAGAGACAGAGGGACTGTGTGAGTGTGTGTGAGAGTGTGTGTGTGTCCAGGCCACTTGAATTGTGTGTGAGAGAGATGATCTACCATTAAGATTAGCAGGGCTGGTGTCTCCTGCAGGCTTTTAGAGCCACTTAGAGACAGACACAGCAGAAGTACCACTGGTATGTGTTTCCCTGAGGAGTGTCTGAGGACTGGCACACTTTCATCACTTACTAACCTCTTCACTCTCTCTTAGCTCCCTCCCTCTGAAACCCAAATGTATTTCACTCACATGACTACGACTGAGTACACTTGTGCTAAAAATAAAAAATGAAATGTCAGTAATGTAATTCAGGATCGAAGAAAAACAAATAGTTTTCATATTACTATTTACATAGACAACATTATATACATGACACTACAAACAATATGCCACAGTCTCTCCACCAGGGGTCTGTGGCCTTGTAGTGGTCAGTGTAAGCTGTGTTGGAGAGAAGGACATGCACATTCAAAACAAGGTAGCAGGTTGGCTCAGCGCTACAGGGCTGCTACAAGGTCTCTTCCTTATGCCTCAATCGCCTCTTCACACACAACCAAACAACGGCGGCATCATTGCGCTCCAGTGTGTGGTTTTAGACAGCGTCATGGACGCAAAGGAGGTGAGACAACACAACAGCATCGGCCTCTAGCGCGACACATAAGGCAGCGTTCTCTAAACAATAACAATGGCAATAATAATCATTTACTGTCTCTGTTATATGGCGGCTGATCTTGTCCTCTGCTTGGAGGGTAAGGAGCTCCCAGACCTCATGTCTTCCCAATTTAGGGACATTTTCAACCATTGTTCTTCTTTGAGTTAGCCGCTAACTGCTAACAGCTGCTTTTTAAATCTCCCGCAGAGGGCTGCGCGCCTAACATGTTGTCAAAATTTCACACATGTTCAGCCCATGATCCCGTCCTGCAGGCTGTCCTGTTTATACAGACCTTGTTCAACACTTTAACTAGGTCATGTGGTGGCTTAAAGGGAAATTTCGGTTTATTTCAACCTGTCTCCTATCGTCCTAAATTTGTTTCAAGTGACTAGTGACATAGAAATAATAGTTAGCATGTTAGCCGTTAGCCTAGATACAGCCGGGGCGCATAGTAGCGTCAGACCTGTT
>NC_065506.1:46239520-46243846 GCF_006386435.1 Epinephelus moara | reverse complement strand
CTAAACATCTTGATTTGACATAGAATGTATTTGTTTTCTAGTAATTCATGATATATAGCCTATTTTGATACAAACATCAGCCTAATTTCTGTTAATAAAAAACTGAAAATGACGCGTGCGTTTAATCAGTAGGCATAATCATTACTACGCATGAATAAATCACCCAGTTGCTCTGTCCAAATAAGCTGAGGTGAGTGAGTGCGCTGCAGGACCATCAGAGCAGCATCGAGGCCTACGGTGATTTACGGTGATGGAGCGCATAAACAAACACTTTGGAGGAGGTACGTGCTCTCAAATCAAACTTTTTTGAAGGGTTATTCGTTTACCGGAAGTGTCTTGAAACGAATTTCACCGCTGATTGTTTTCTTGATAGACTCTGATTTTTTATTTATTTATTATCACTAGTCTGTCTGACCAGTGTGGCCAGGAGTGCGGCCAGGAGTGGGGATTTCAGCACCACGGACAGCGCACGTACAAAGACTTGACAAGCGTCTCCTTTTAAATGTGTTTGCTGCTAGCGAAATTACACATAATAAATTAAGACAGTGACATATTTTCAATAAAAAACAATGAGCTGAACGTTCATTTCAAGGTTTTGTAGTACAACGAATTTCAGAATTGTGCGAGTGCAGCCGGAGAGCAGGCGGCAGTGTTTGATGCAGGAAACTCGATATGGACTTGAAAATCAGTTTCGGAGTGCGGGTGGTTCGGAACGGCGGGGTTTCGGAATGGAGGGCTGTCCCCGGCTGGGCAGCGCGTCTGCGCTCATCTAGAGCATCATACCTTGATGAAGTGAAAGGAATAAAGATAAAGATAAAAGGATAACCCTTTTACTTTTATTATTATTATCTTACTATGCCAACTGAAGAATTAAATTTGTTTATTTGGGTGTTTTAGCTCTTTTCTCTGGAGCGGAAACTGATGCAAATGAGCTCATTAATCAATGAGGGGGAAAACAACATGATTCGACGATTTGTCGACTAAAGGAAAAATCTGTCCAATCAGATTCGACTATGAAAATTCTTAGTCAGGGACACCCCTATTATATACAGCACAGCAAGGTGGCATAAAGGTGCAATATTTCCACCTTTAACACTATCCCCGCCATTGAGGAGATATTCCGGCAATCCGTGTTTTTGAAAAAGAAGATCTGCTGGAAACCTTAAGAAGATGTTGTTTATGGAAATGTAGCAGATAGTAAACTGCATGAAAATGAGGGCGCCAACGGAAAAGTTTCTGGCTGCGCAAGTTGTGGAGATGTTGATGAACTCAGACTCCGACAATTCCTGTTTTGATCTACAGTATATTCTGAATCCGATTTGGACGAAGAAGCAAACAAGTTTGGTGGGACGAAGCGGGATCTCCATGACGGTGACAGCGACACACAGACAGGACGACCAAAGAGGAGACGGAGACAACAGAACACTGAACGTGACAACGTGTTCCACTATACCTCAAAGAAAACATTACTTTTATTACTATTATTATAATTTTCCTTTATACAATTCAAACTGAAATAAGAAAATGAGGGAAAAAAATGTCTTTGACAAAAATGCAGCTTTCTGTCCAAAATTTTGTTTTTCAATGAAAATACACAAATTCAAGAGTTGATAGAAAAGAAATGTAATAAAACAGTATAAAATGTTTCTTGTGTATAAAAACAGAAGGTCCACTCTTTCGTTTGATGTATATACTGTGTACATATTCATAGAACAAATTATTCTGTGGCTCTTGAAAGATTAGTCAGTATGATAGAAAATGCTCAGTGCCTGGCAACATGAAAATAATACTCTGGTGAGGAAAGTGTTAACAGGCAGTGTGAAAGGGGCTTGTGTGTCTGTCTGCTGTTTGCTGCTGGGCAGGTAGAGTACAGTGGGTTTATCAGATCTTTTATTTAATCAGTTTGTTTTGTTGAAAATGGCTGCCTGCTGCTGGAAACAGGGATGATGAGAGCGCTGGGACGGATCCAACACAGTAAAAGTTAAACCAGAACAATGAAAAACATAATGAAGCTCCAATAAACTGGAGGGAACTGTAAAAGCAGGTGGTGATTTTCTATAAGTCTGTCAGTGAGTCCTTTAATGTACAGGCAGTTATATGAGCCTTTGGTTGAATGAAAATATTGATTATAGCCACTCTAAAAGAAAAAGAAATAGTGCTGCATCCCACAGTCAGGTCCTCCACCATTCATTCTGCACCTGTCTCCTGATCCTCACAGCTGACCTGGAGGAAGCAGCCTGCTGGTCAGCTGTATGGAGACCGGTGTTTGTGTTAGTCTCCATCCTGGAGCAGAAATGTGCACTGTAAATGTATCACAAGTAGTGCATCCTCAATCAGCCTCTCCCTCAGGAGCCCAATTTTGTGGTATTTTGTTCATTTCTGTACCAGCTTCAAACACACTCCGCTCTCTCTGTCATTCACAGTATAAGAAAAACCTGCTCCCCGCCAATACAAATGTTTGCAGGGAATAAAGGAGAAAGCTCCAGACCAGCTTATCACTGAACCTTTCCGTAAGATTGTTTTTGTCAATTGCTGTTTTCAAGGTCAAGAATGAATTCTCGAAAAACATGAGAGTTTTCTCATCTGATGCTCTTGTCAACAACAACAGTGCCTTCCAAAGCATCACAAAGACGATTCATATGCTTGTGGACGGCCAAACAAACAGCAGTATCACGTGTCAAACTCTGACCACCCCAACGTCTGCTTGGTAGAATGGCAGGGTAAGATTAACCTTTTACCTCATAATTGCTCACATTCACACCTCAGCACTTAGACTGAGCCTTGACAGAGTCCACTTCTCACACCTCAACCCCCCACCTCACCACTGAGCACACAGCCATGCGCTCAGCTTGCCTCCCACAGCCCATATGTCTGAACATGACTAACTAAAATAAACTTTTTCCCTTTCATCGTCTGAAACACACACAGGTGCACAAGCTTTGTGCCTTCACGAGGTAAGGCACGTAAGGTAAAGGACACCAAGGAAAGAATTCAAAAGCTGTTCAAGAGGTAATAAAGTGGATTTTTCTGTGTAGCTGAGCTCATGGTGCAGGAAAAGATGGATGCAGAGAAGCATCTCACCTGTACAGCTATTTCTATTGTTTTTACAACTGTATTAATCACGTTTTGGGCCAGTGGGAAGAAGGAAATAAAAAACAACAGACAGCACACATCCCCAGCTTATAAAGTTGTCTTAGCTAATAACAAATATTTGCCAAAGCATTACAGTAGCATTCATGTTGGGTGTCTGTGTCAACCTGACATATTTTAGGCCAATATTCATTTCCCTTATTCAAACCCTGTCTCCAATAACTCCTGAGAAAAATATATTTCCCTGTGTGGCTGCTTTATGCTTCACTACATGCAGCTGGTCCCTACTTTTGTCGTTTGTTGCTGGTGGTGTACACTGATGGTTTATCAGAGCTTTCTAATGGAAACAGGTCAGATTGAGACTGATGAGAGCAGCTCAGAACAAACTCTACAGTAAACAGTGAGTTTAGGCCATGATCACATAAACAACACCCCCACCAACACAACATCACCCCTTGCATCGTTTTCATAGAGTTGCAGAGTTGTGAAGTGAAAATTGTGTGTTGAGGATATTATGTATCACCAGAGCCTTTGCACGTAACAGCTTCAGCTACACTGCAGGCTACACCGTAACCAAAGTGCATCTCCTCAAACGTGTAACTTACACGTGTTTCTGATGCTGGTGGAGACTGTTGATAGAAAAGACAACATTAAAGGAGAGGCTCACTCTTTTTCAAGTCTGTCTTAAACCCACAGCCTGGTGCCTATATGTAAACTGAAACAGGTTTTGCTTACTGTTCCATTCTTCATGAACATACTGGACATTAAGAGATCCATTCCTAAAGCTGCTATCAATGTAAGTGATGGAGGACAAAACACACTCTTTATTATGTACAAAACTGTATTTCCAGGGGGGACAACTCCAGGGTTTTTTCAGACCTAATTGTATTGCGGAGTTTTGCACAGCGGCGACCGGATCTTTGCTCTCAAACCACAAAAAAATGTGATGGCACAACAGTCTCCTTCAGTACCTTATTCTATGCTTTCTTTTGATTTTCACATTGGCTAGTCATCCTGTTGAATTTGTCTTCTGATTAATTTTCACATTGGCTAGTCATCCTGTTGAATTTGTCTTCTGATTAAATCGGAACCGTTGAAACAAGTTGTAGGAAGCCTCTGCAAGTAATTGGTTGCTGGCAGACACTCTGTGCTGCAATAAAATGGTTAATCAGCAGTGCCGTGCACTGTAGAGCCGATGCGCTGCTGGTTCTGCCGGCCTGAATAGAATATAATGTC
>NC_065506.1:46226943-46239483 GCF_006386435.1 Epinephelus moara | reverse complement strand
CTCAAGCGTGACGTGCGCACAAGCTCCGTTGGTAGGCGATACTATATTTTCACATTTTTAACAATGCAATTTAAAAGTTTAGATTTTTATTGATAACCTACATTTACCAACAACAAAAAGACTACATTTAGCACCAAAAAAATATGTTAAAAAAAAATAAATTACAAAAAAAAAAAAAAAGTAAATAAAACAACGAATACCTACCCATAGAAATGAATATTCGAATATCCGAATATTTGGGTACAGCCCTAAGGGCTATGCAGCGTGACGTTGTTGAACTGAACACACTGTTTCTGTTAATTTCTGACAAGCAACAGGTGATTCATGAGGCTGAAATGAGGATTTATTCATATATACCTCCCCATTTCACGACAAAAACATGCATAAGGTGGCAGTTGGCTGGGAGGAAATCGCCAGGGAGTTGAAGGCTAAGAACAACCTACTTGCAGTTAGCTATATTGTATGTCATCTCCAATAAGTATCACAATAGCTCACTATCAGCAGACAGTCTGTCACTCGAAACGGCCCGCCTTTAATTCTGTGTAACTTTAAGCCTTGATAAATCTAAACAGGTGAGTTATATACAAATTCACCCCCTGTACAGTTATCATGAATGCTGAAATTAGTTATATAGACCAAAACTGTTTTTTGTACCAGGCTGACTTACTTCTTGAAGCCAGCCTCAAGTGGCCATTAGAGGAACTGCAGTTTTTGGTACTCCTGTGTTGGCTCATTTTCCAGTCCCAGAGGTTGCCACTTGGATGAAACAATAGTTGGACGCTCGCTTGCTGTTAGGATACAGTGTAAGAATGACCCCTATTGACTAGGGCACTGGTTCTCAAACTATGGTACACTGACAATGGTGATATGCAAGCTATCTCTGGTGGTACTTGGAGGAAACACCAAAATGTTTTTAAAAAATTAAACTAATGAATTTAAATACATATAATACTACCAAAGGACTGCAAATGAAAATACTCAATCTTTAGATATTTATACTATTAAAAAAAGTAAGTTTTGCCTCTTTCTGTTATATTTTTGTCTCTGTATCAGCCTGCTCTGTGGTCACATTTATAAACATCGCACACACATACGTTCATGATTAGTTACAAGCTAAACTGTGATGGCAAGATCACAAGCTGAGGTCAAATGCATGGTTTAAAAACACTGAAATCAAGGCCCCAAAAAGGAACAATTAGGGAGAGAAGTGCAGATCAGGAATAGAATATTTCGAGCGGCTCTGTGGAAACTGAAGCAGACAACAGTGAATTGAGCGCAGTTGCTAGTAGTTACTGGCTAAGCAGCACCACTGAAGTCTCCACAGCACCTGCTGGCAGCAAATGGCCCAAAAACAGTAAACAGACTCAAGTTACCTCAATAAATAATCTTCTGATTAGGAATAAACCTGCCTCTTGCATGAACTGTCTGTAGCTGAACAGAGTCGGCTTATGCTACTGTATTTCAACATCAGTCGTAATGGTGGTACTTGTAGAGTCTCATATTTTCTGAGGCAGGGCTCAAAGATATGGGTTGTCCGATTGCCTGGGGCAAGTTAATTGCCATGTCGGGCTAGTAAATCTAGTAACTCATTGCCTGAGGCTAGTACAGGCAAGTGGTAAAAAAGAGTTAAACACATCCTTTTGTTCCAAGGCTGATGGAGGACATTGAGGAGTGAGCTATACCTTCTTCCTTCTCATCTCTGTTAGGAGCTGCAAATGCTCAGTACTGATTGGACACTCACAAGAAAACTGTGGCAGGTAAAGAAAAAGTTAATGAGCCTTAGCACTAGTGAGCATTTTGGTTACACTGGAGTTCAGTTGGGTGGTATTACATGGAGAGATGGATAGATACTTTATTGATCCCCTCAAAATTCAGGTATCCAGCAGCTCACATGCAGACCAAACACAACACTTACAGACACTAAATAAATATGCATGAATAAGAGCATTAAAACAAAGGATAAGAGCAACTTGGATAAAATGAGGTCATTTTTCAAAGGCACATCAACTTGTTATCTGATCATCACTATTAAAAAAACAGTTTGTATAGGCGCAAGTATTAAATTGACTTTGGGCAAGTAAATTTCTGAACCACTTGTCCAATCAGCAAGTGAAAAAAAACATTAAAGCTGAATCCTGTGAGGTGGTACATGGTGTAAAAAGTCTGAGAACCACTGGACTATTATTATTTTGTTCCATATCAATATAAAAAAAAATTTGTATTATGCAGATTTAAAGAAAGCGACTGAGTTCAAACTGCTTGTTATATTTTGTCGCTCGCTTTGGTGCAGCAGAGAGACAGTGGTACATCTCCGAGCACCTACAAATAATTTCAATAGCTGACAGACAGCCCATTGTGTGAGAGCATTTGTGCTGTTACTCTGACAGCTGTTTGTTCTGCCACACAGCTCTAATCAAGGTCAGAATGAACAGCATGAGCGGGTTGACACTGAAAATACAAAGTCGTGTCTGAAAAGGGCATGATTTGTCATCCCAATAGAGGACTATGACCATACTAGGCCACACACACACACACACACACAGGCACACACAGTGACAAAGAGTCAGGTTGTCTTGCTGTGAAGTTACTGAGTCGTAGCCGTGCAGCGCGGCATAGAGCAGTTCCCCTAATTGAGTTTACACACCAGTGGAAGGACGGTGTCAGGACAGCCGTCACCCTGCCAGCACCCTGCAGTGGCTGGTTCACGCTGGATCACCGGCTTACTTCAGGGGAGCCAATACTGGGATAATAATACAAGGAGGGCAACCCCCATCCCAAAGGACAAGACACTGTACTGGTGGAGGCGGCTGTTACATAGTGTGGCGAGGATTACTTGTTAAAGCCAGGAGAGAAACTCCTGTGCAGCAGCTCAGAAATCAAAGCCTGAGTTTGTTCACATTAACAGGGATGGAAGATGTGATTTGTTCAGCTCCAGTGGCCGACCACAAATACTTAAGCAGTCGTTCTGAAACATTTTCGAGGTCAGGCACAATATATATGTATCATCGATACGAGAGTTGGTGATGATTCAGTCGCTGGAGATCCCCTCTCTGATTTTTTTCTGCTTTAAGTCACCTCAATCTTTAGTCTTATCAAATGTAGCCCTGTGCGAGACAAACAGAGAAGCTCAGGAGCTGATTGGACGGTGATTGATTTTAAATCAGGTGCATTCAGAGCCTAAACACAGCTCACCTCCCCTTCCTCATCCTCGGCTGTTTCTCTGTCCTATTTGAATACATAGTACCACCACTTTCAAGTGGCAATCAATGGATCCTGCCCTGATAATCACACTACACTACAATTTCTGTTCACTTTCTTCATTCAGCCCGACATTGTGTTCATGTTAGCCAATTTCCTGTTGGAGGGGGCGGGGTTATTTTGTTTTGTTCTGCCGTAATCAATCAGTAGCAAATGTTGTATGTGTAGCGCCAGTTTAGAATTAGAAAACCAGGTTCTTTTTTTGTGGGTTCAGTTGACATGTGTAGAGCTGCACAGTCTGTTGAGCACTTTAAAACATTACTGAAAACCCATCTTTTCTCCTTGGCGTTCAGTCCCTGCTAGGCAAGAATCCTTGGCTTTTACTCTTTTTACTCTTTTATTTCCTTTTTTAATCTAATTTTTAGTTGTTTTTTTTTTTTTAAAATTGAGCTCTTACTATTTCCTTTGTTTTATTTTTTATGAAATTTGTGTATGATTATTTTATATTTCAATAACTGTACAGCACTTTGGTCAACTGAGGTTGTTTTTAAATGTGCTTTATAAATAAAGTTTGACTTGACTTGACATGTGATCCAACAAGGTTTGACTTCTGCTACACCCAGGTCCTCCAGTATTTAGTGAGATGGCAGCAGCCAGCAGCTGCAAAACAAGCTGCAGTGTCAATTTATGTTCATATAAAGTGCTAGTTTTTGTCTCTGACAGGCTGAGATTTTTTTTGTAAGTGTCCATAACATTATGGAAAGGATCCATACAGAGATAGACCTTTTGATTAATGAGTAAGATCCTTCTGTTTAACCAAAAACAGCCCCAGAATCGCCATTGTCAACCCGACCAGATTCCATTAAATAAAGAGTAATTTTACCACCGTAAAACACACTTCATCAAGTCTACAAAAAACAAATAAAATTTTAAAAAACTGTCTTAGTTCGTCTTTACATTGTTCCAACAATCATGTTCATGTTTGGCTGAAATAATCCCTAATTCACTCAGTTACATGTGAAAAATATGATGGCTCTTTATACACTAAAATGACTGTTTAGTTAAATGGGGTTTGGTGGAATTGGCTACTGCGATTTTGGGCTGTTTCTGGATGAACAAAAAGGATCTTACTCTTTGACAAAAAGGTCGATCTCATTAGGGATCCTTTTCATAATGTTGCCAGATACTTATAGTAACAATCTTAGCTAGTCAGTGGCACAAACTTTTATTGGACATTAACTGACGGCAGAAACATGCCCAGAGTGGTTACACTGCAGCATGTTTCACCACTGCCAGCTGCAGCAGTCTCACTCACTACTGGATAGATTTCAAAAATTGTTGTTTCCATTAGTCACTTAGCAATGTATTCTCATAGAACAGTTCGTATGATATTCTACGATATCCCATGAATGATGTTACGTCCTCAATGTACACTTACGTAATCAACGTAAAGTTATGGAGGTGAGGTTTGGGAAAAACATAACGCGAAAGTACCTTAAAAAGGATCAAAGTTTACATGGATCCAAACACTCGAAACCAGGGGAAAGTCCTGGGGGAAATCTGTTTCTTTGAGACCTATTCACCACCTCAACCTGTCATATTACAAGACTGCTCAGGACTGCTTCCTTGCTTAGGCCCCCAAACACAGAAAGCATTTTGCAGCCTTTTTTTTTCACAGTAATCAGTATCTAGTTCCTAAAATGTTGAGGCAGAGGGTACTTGCTGTAGCTCTGCTTGAAGGTGAGAGGCTGTCGGCAAAATATTTGTCGGGCACAGGGAAATGGAGATATGTGTGGGTACATGAGACCCTAAAAACGAGGGCGGATCATGGGGAGTGCCACCAGTTGGTCCAGGAGCTTCTCCTCCATGATGGCTGTTTCCAGGCAAATTTTAGGATGACTTGCTGTCTATCGTTGCGGCGGTATAGCTCTGGGTATCTAGCAACCACTACCACCAGTTTCTCCTCCATTGTTTACCAACTGTAAACTTGTTGTTGGGACCACCACAGAAGGCCCACCTCTCAAATCATCTGATTGGACAATGGGGAAAAAAGGTGACGAAAAAGAGATGACATGGGGCGTTTTTTGGCTCTGGGTTGAAGTTTTTTCAACTCAAGGAGTTCAGAGCTCTCTGGCAAAAACACCAGGCGCCTAGATCGCAGAAACGAGAGGCACGTCGCAACGCAAAAACAGCGAGCAAGAAGCTTAATTCACATTAAAAACAATTACAAAAAGGTGCCTCCAGCTGCTAAAATGCTTTCCGTGTAATCTGGGATCGCAGCCTTTTTAAAATACGTGGGATATGTACGAATTTGGTTTTGGTGCATTGCTTTTCACAGGAAAACATACGAAAAAATTGTGAGAACAGTCTGCACTTAAGACAGAAATACACTTTAAATAAGGTCCAGATTAAAAACTACGGACTCACCCTTTAACACATAAAACAGTCCCACAGGTTATTTTGTCCTTTATCTGATTCAGCATACAGGACTGCCTACTGTAAGATAATCTTTTCTTATTATAGAGGCTGAAAGAGTGGGATGAAAGGCTTTGATCTCATCATGTCTAAATATACAGGATCTATTTTCACCCTCTGCAGTCCACCACTGGAGTTTACAGGCCCACCTTTGTCTATACAGCCTTTTCTATTATTATTTCATAGGCTTATACTCACAGAAAGAGATGAAAGAAAATGTTTTCAAACACCTACTGAGCATTTACACCCATAATAACTGTCAGTTAATCAAGTGCTGAGTCTAACAGCCTTTACTGTGAGTGAAGAATCTGGATAAAGGGACATTTTATCAGTTTTACTCCTACAATCAATGTGTGGCTTGATGGAGTCGATTCATAGTGAGTAGAACAGTAACATACAGTAATTCCCTCAATGTTCAGGCCAGCTGCTTCACTTGGAGAAGTGTGTGTCTGTATCTGCAGGCAGTTTTCTGTCTGTTTGTGTTGAGGAAATGAGGAGTGAAAAAGTCATCCTTAATGAGGGCTGTTTGTATCCATGAATGGGCTTTTGTTAACGGGTGATGATCTCAGTGAGTAACCCACACTCTGCAGTGATACAGCCATGAATGGTCAGTCCATGCTGGACAGACTGGGCTTTTAGTTGCACAAGGAGGAGGAAGGTAGAGAGGATCCTACAAGTTGATTTTACCAGCAGTCGGAAAAGGGATCACAGGAGTTTGAGCTGAGTAACATTTTAATGTCTGGTAAAACAAAGAAGACAAGCATCTAGGGATGTCATTAGAAACGATACTTCAGTGCCAAGTCTGTGCCCAAAATTCAGAATACAAGCCGGTGCTCATTTTTCTCCCCTACCATAGGTACCAATACTGTAATTCTTACTGACAGGGGAGCATACGCCTACAACTGTTCTACTCGTTGTACTCGTCGTCCTCCGCTTATCCGGGTCCGGGTCTCGGGGGCGGCAGCCTCAGCAAAGAAGCCCAGACAGTCCTCTCCCCAGCCACTTCCGTCAGCTCTTCCGCGGGAACCCCGAGGCGTTCCCAGGCCGGCCAGGTGATGTAGTCCCTCCAGCATGTCCTGGGGCGGCCCCGAGGTCTCCTCCCGGTTGGACGCGCCCGAAACACCTCCCAAGGGAGGCGTCCGGAAGGCATCCTTACCAGATGCCCGAACCACCTCAACTGGCTCCTCTCGATGGAGAACAACTGTTCTAGTCTGCTGTTATATGCCAAAAAAAAAGAACCACCTCAACTGACCCCTTTCAACACAAAGGAGCAGCGGCTCTATCCCGAGCTCCCTCTGGATGTCTGTGCTCTTCACCCTATCTCTAAGGCTGAGCCCTGCAACCCCACGCAGGAAACTTATTTCAGACCTTGATGACGTGGCATATTTGGATTTCAAGTACCTTGCATGGTACCCCCCCACATTGCCAGACCTGGGGGTGGGAGCTTGCCAGGTCTGGTGGCCGGGCCTTAGCCATGGGGCCTGGTCGGTCTCAGCCTGAATAAGAAACATGGAGCCAATGCCATGTTGACCCACCAGCTGCAGGGACAGGAGTCAGGTGGCAGGCATGCTGATCCCTGGTGTTGGAGACTGGCTCTTGGGTCTTGGAAGGATTAATAATCAAATTTCAATTTAATTTAATTTAAATGTTTTCTGATAAATTAGTGTATGTGCAAGTATATTGGACTTATTGTTTTTGTTTTTTGTTTTACCATGGTATCAAATTGGACATGGAGAATCATGGAATTTTCGACATCGACTACTAAATTTCTGGTATTGTCACATGTCCACAAGCATCAAACGAGGATGTATCTGAAAGAAGGCCCACTACTAACTCAAAGAAAACAAAAAGCAGAATTTAGAACATTGTTACAATCCAAAATACAGCTGGATAAAACAAACATCATACTGATGCTTTGGCTATTAGATTATGATGTATCTTATATGAAAAATGGAGATGGCACTAGACGAAACATCACGGGTCAAAACACATTCACTGTGGACCATGAACGCAGCAAATTTCATGACAATCTGAATAACACAGATCTCGCTTTAGGGCAAAAAAGAACTTGATACTGAGGGGCATCATATTTGGTTTTCACTTATTGTTACATTTTTTAATAGCAGTTAAATAAAAGAAGTGTTTGCTGTTTATACTTCATGTTTGATCTATGTTGTATCCAGAGTATCTGTGGCTCTGAAACATTTTGATCAAAACTGGGAACATGTTAAAACATTTTTAAAATCTGAGCCAATTTGGAAAACGCCCTGTGCCATGCATTTCTCAGATGAAGTTGTTTCCCAGTGATAAAAAAAAGCCCATGTTCGACCATGAAGGCTGGGCATGCTTGAAACAAAGTTCTGACAACATGCCATCCAAACTGAAGGCACAAGTGTTAATAGCTGTTCAGAACAACCACACTAGTAGGCGGGGAGCAAAGCCTGCTGCCCTACAGAGAGAATGTTCAAACAGCCATGTTGTTGCACTCATTGGTACACACATGAAGTGATGGAAGTTGTTACTAAAGGAAAAAAGAGAGCCTGACGTTCAGATCCTGCATTAGTTTCTCATTTCTACACCTGGCCAAACACAGCATGAGGTCGGTGTGCTCGTCAGATTATCAGGTTTGAAAAATGGATGCAGCTCCAATAATGTTCATGTGGGAATGTGTGGGGGGTGCGGAGGGTTTTCAGACTCGTAAAAGATCCAACAAGTGGTTTGTTTGAAGCAGACTAAGGGGATGTACAGCCAATCACACACCCAACAATTCTGTTTTTAATGACTTTGTGTCAAGCAATAGGCAATGCAGTGACAGAAAATGATTCATATTTGATCAGCGCTGCCTAGTTTGACATTGGGCTGGGCCATATACAGACTATGTGCAATATATCAATTTATTTTCAAGCAACATATAAATGTAGAAAACACTGTTTATATCAATATAGGGTGAAGTTGCGTGACATAACCAGTGTGCATCTCTCCTCTCCAACACTCTCCGCACAGCTCCGCCCCACTCATTCACTCACTCACAAGTTCTCCAGCAACTCTCAGAGACACAGAGTTGCTCCTCTGTTTAATCTGTCTGTTAATTATCTACAGTGTGACATCAGTCTATATGTTGCACGTGTTACGTCTGTGAGATGAATGAAATGACTGACGTAGTACACGTGCAGTACAGCGCTGCGCTACATGTGTGGGAGACAGAGCTGCTCGACTGTGTCAGGGGAGCATTTGTTTGCTAGTTTGTGTGTGAGGTGGATTGTAGCCCGTTGCTGTTTTTCTTGGTAGTTGAAGTCTATTGTGTGACACTGAGACAGCGCCTGGATGCAGGGACAATACAGATGTTTCATATACAAGATGTACATGTCACGGAAAAAGTGTCTCTGTATCCTTCCCTCGCTCAGCCTCTCTGCTGATGCTCTGTGCATGAATAAGATCAAAAATAAATAAAAATACTTAAATCATTTTCCAGCACTAGATTCATTTGAAAGGCCACGAAAAACTAATTTAATTGTTCCAAACTACTTGATCCTTTTATACTCATAGTAAAGTTTTGTGTCCTGTGTTGCAAACCTTTAAACCTCTGTAGCTCCAGTGCTGTGTGCAAAAAGGTAACGTACAGCCCTGCCATTTATTTTATAGAATTCTTCATTTACACGTTGTGCAGCTGTATATTTTCAAACAGGGAAAAAATCCATCTTTGCATTTTATTTTGATCACAGTCTCTTTCAAAAAAAGTGCTCAAATGTGGCTTTGACTTGCAGCTGAAAATGTAGCCCACTTCATAGAAAATACTGAGATATATATCCTGTATCGCCATTCAGCTGAAAATACCGAAATATGAATTTTTGTCCTTATCCCCAAGCCCTAGTTTGACAGTTTGACTGCAGTTCACAAGCTGTGATTGACATGGTTGACAGCTGTGTTAGAGACTCTTAACTCTGATTTGTTTTTCTTGAGACACATCAGATTCTTGCAAATGCCAATAGGAGCACTAGGAGGAGGCAGAGGAACATGCTTTTTTTCCACAGATCATCTGTCTCATGTTATACTGACTGGAAGATAGTGACAGTTTCAGCAAATATGTCAAAAACTTTTAAAAAATTAACCACGTGCAGCTTTAAGGTTAGGGAACGTAGTTAGGGAAACGAAGTATAACGGTCATGGAAACCGACACTGATTGCTGGTAGCAGTGGTGTAAGGTAGTAACCAGTGCATGTCATTATGACGGGCCCTTAGGCATGCTGGTGATCAAATAGAGACTTGACAATGGACAACACCAACATACATATTGCTCAGAAATCATCACTGCATATATGTGACAACAATACCAACGAAATAAGGGATTAGTCATTTAATTGTTCAGTTTCTTAAGGATAATTTAAGAAGGGTAGGCATATACTGTATTTTCTAACATATTTTGTTCGAGATTGCTTCTGGCTATTTTAGAAAAAAAGAAAAGAAGAACATGATGGAGATGGGTTCACCTTCTCAAAGGCACATACAGCAAATTGAGTTTTTCTTTGAACACAGGCATGATTCTAAGGTAGCAATCCAAATTACTCACAAGGGCCTGTTTTCTGCCCAACATATAGTTGACGGGCACACTCTATAAGGGGCCCCTGTGCAACCACCCTGCCTGCACTGTCTATATTTACACTCCTAGTTGGTAGGAAGCAGGAAACAAACAGCAGTTTGCCTTGTTAAACTCCAATCATGTTTTGAGGCTCTGCATCACACGACATCTGTTCATGTCAGACCGCATTTATTTTGTAGAGGTCCTTGTCCATCAAACATATTTTGATATTAGTCTCCACACACCAGAACACCAACAGCAAATGTAATCATCCTGTTGACATCTAATAACTATGTGGAAACCTGTAACGGGATAGCCTGTAGCTGATTAGTAGATGTGGTAAAGACTGAATCAGTTAATCCTTCATGCCAGTGGTTCCCAACTGGTGGGTTGTGGTCCAAAAGTGGGTTGCTGCATCCACTCTGAATGGACCTTAAGTTACTCACAAACATGCCAAGTTTGTAAAAACACACTTTATTTTGAAGTACAGTAAATTTGCGGCACAGAGCTTTTACTTTCAAGTGCCATTTCCTGCTGTAGAGTGAGTGACTAACAGAGAGTGAGTGACAGCTACTTGACAGAGACAGAAAACTAGCTCAACGACATGGCCAAATGCAAGTATGACGCTAAATATATTAAACCGAGTTGGAACTAATTAAACTAATGACTGAGGAGAAATCTGGACCCAGTGGCTGGAATAGTTAGAACATCTTGATTGACCACAGATGACTTGATGTTTAGGATATCTGAATATAAATGTGAACATGAGTTTAAAGCTCTTTATATATCAGGTGTCCTGCAGAAAAGATGAGGTGTACATGTGTAAGTCTGCATGTATGTATGGCTCAAAAATATTTGTGAGCATATTTGAAACTCGGGCACTTTAGGAAGTATGCATGTGGCTTTGCCTGGGTGTCTGATTGTGTCTACACCCCTCTCCTGCACTTTGAATGTAACATAACACAGCTCGCCTCTTCAGATAATTAAGAGATACTTGAAGATATGAAAACCCCAGAGAGCTCCATAAATAGAACACAGAGGAGAGCGGGTGCAGAGAAACGTAGGATTAATCGAGGCCAAGCTGGCCCTCACTACCTCATTGTGATCCACTTTAAGCTATAACCAAACGTTCCAGAACATCTTATCAGACTGACACTGCAGGTCACGAGAACGCTGAGTGGTTTAACTGAATACAGAGCAGTTTAATGCAGCTCCTGTAGGACTAACAGCCGCAGCAGTGAGAGGGATAACAGCAACGACATGTTCACCTGCTTTGAAGCCACCGCGAGGCCATGACTGAGGGTTTCTGTAGTATTTCACTGCTCTTGATCCGCATGTTACACTTAACACACGTAAACTTCTCAATGATACATGAGAGATCAAGTTACATCACAGTGTGGAGCATCAGCTAACCTCAGCATTAAGTATGGTGTCAGCAAGGAGTTGTGACTGAGAAAAAAAGTGACTAAAATTCCTTCATTCTGAATTATTGCTTAAGGTGTAATTCCCAGTAAGAAGAGACTCTTTCTTTACAGCTGCTGCATTAAAATCAAAGTGAAATGAAACGTTGAGATAAGAAATCAATATCTACCTCCTTGTGCTCTCCAGAGGACACGAAGTGTTCGCTCCAATGGACGATGCAGTACATGTTATTTGATTTGTGCTGTCCCTGTCTGAGCAGGCACTAAGAAGAGTTCAGAATATCACTTTAACTCCCACAGTGTGACATTTAACCAGCTAGGAGGCCAAACATTTTAACCACATACAAAATAAATGTGAATGTAACAACATGACAATCACAAAAATATGTAATTGAATTAAAGATACCAATCAAAATGTTAGTGACTACAATCTTAATATTTTTTGGGGTTAAAAAGCTTATTTGTAGCATAACATGTATTCTTTTGCTTTATATCTTTACACAGGTCAGCAAAGCTTTTCAGACAAATTTGACCGCAACACCATCAGGGGTGGGACGGCTTAAGGCCCTGACACCGTCAGTCAGTGTTGGGCTGTCAGTAAGCATCCATCACCCTTGTTGGTGCAGTATGTCCCACACCGTTGGCCTCCATTGCTTTCATTTCAGCATGCTGAATCAGTGTCTGCGATGCCCCCAATAGTCCACCAAACATTGGTCAACCAGAAGGGCTCTAGTTTCCCGGCGCAGCACAGGGTGGCGCAGGGTGGCGAACCCCGCGCAGAGCTAGTTTCGAGCAGCGCAACCCGAGGCGCGCTCAGTTTGGTAGTTTGGCAGACCGAGGTGCGCTGAGATGGGTGTGGCGGTGCAGCAG